>NC_133618.1:481853771-482153771 GCF_048593235.1 Sminthopsis crassicaudata | reverse complement strand
TGTAGAGAACTTTTCTTAGAGTGCTTATTGATGATTGTCCAATTCTCTTATTTCCTCTTCTGTTAATCTGGGTAATTTACGTTTTTATAAGTATTTGTCCATTTTACTTAGATTGTCAGACTTACTGGCATACAACTGTGCAAAATAGTTTTTAATTATTGTTTTAATCTCCTCTTCCTTGGTGGTGAATTCACTTTCATTTTTGATGCTGGCAATTTGGTTTTCTTTTTTTACTTTTCTAATAAAATTTTCTAAATAAAAGGTTTATCTATTAAATTAACCAATGGGTTCTATTGTTCTATTGGCTTTTTCATAAAATCAGCTCTTAATTTTATTTATTAGCTTAATAGTTTTCTTACTTTCAATTTTATTAATCTCTTCTTTGAGTTTTCAGAAGTCCTGATTGGTAATTAACTGGAGATTTAAAATATATTGTTGTTCTAGCTTTTTTGTTGCATACTCAATTCATTTATTTCTTAGACTAGCTTGCTTTTAAGCTCTTTTACAGCTCTAAATCTGTGATTCAAGACCAAACAGGCAATGTTTATGTTTGCCAAAAGTTCTTCTATTTTGCTACCATATCTATTAGTTGAAGTCTTTCCCTTAATTCATGATTCTTCCCCCTAAACTTTTTCATGAATATTACATAATATAGCACAATCAACCAATCATTGCTTTTTAAATTTTCATTTTTCTTTATTTTTAATATTTTATACCTGCTGTAGCCTTAGTTCTTCAAATGTATCTGCGTCAGCATAACTTACTGATTTCAGATATATAAAAATTTATAAGAAATGTCCAAGTTTCTATTACTCTTCCATTCCAGCAAATTGCTACTTAAAAAGTATCACAGATCTAGGGATGGAGGGAGCTCAGAGTATACATAATCAAAAGTCCCCCATTATACATATGGGAAAATTGAGGCCCAAGGAAATTAAATAACTTTCAAAGATCACATAAACATCAGACATAACTTGTCTTGAATAACAAAAATCCTATTTAACACAGCAGAAGCAAAAGAACATCTACAGGGGAAATCAGATTTGAAAAAAAAATATTAACTGCAAAATGTTTGTTGTATTCAATGTAAACAAAAGAAAGCAGTAGAAACTCATTTCAAATGGCAATGAAAGCAGACAGTATGTGACACGCCTACTCCCATGAGCAAACTCCAATTTCTTTCTTTTAAAAATTTTTTATTTGAAAATGTTTTAATTTATAGAATAAAAGAAGCATTTCTTTAACACAGTATAATTTTAAAAAATAAACTGCACATGAAACTTCAACTCTATTATGTACAACCTGTTATTTCTTTTTCAAATAAAAAGCATTTGCCTAGATAACTTTAGATTTATTTCTCAAAAAGCACCCTCCCCCCCCCTTTTTTTTTTTACAAGTCAAGCAATACTGATTATAAGAGAAATCACCTGAACCCTCTAGAGTTATCCCAAACATATTTGTGATTTTTTACATGTGGTCTTGGAAGTCTTCAAACATGTCAGATTAACTGTATATACTATAAAATTTCATGAACTTAATATACACAAAATATTTTAATAGTGATTAAAAGATTCAGAATTACAGGTATGTTTTTTCATTGCAGATATATACTACTAAGTAGAAGCAGGTTATAATATCAACAGTTATTGCATAGATTTAGATATTAGAGGAAGGGAAAAAATGTTACTTCCTTCATGCTGTGAGACACCATATACTTGGCACAACTGATACAATATTCTAATTGTAAAGACAAATCCATGATAGAGGATCAGAAGATTTAGCCTGGAAGAGATTTTAGAAATTTCTCTGTGCCAAATGCCACATTTTACAGATGAGGAAACTGAATTTCAGTGAGAGGAAGTGGCAAAGCTGGCATCTGAGCACTCGTAATCCAGCTTCATTTTGCAGATGAAAAAACTGAAGCTAAATACTTTGTCATGTTCATAGAACTAGGGGATTGCAGAACTAGAACAAAAATCTAGATTTTCTCCATGACCAGGCCAGTGATTCTTTCATAGTATCATAATGTCTGTCAATCTGAGAGAATGATTTGACTGTGATAAAGATGATAAAGTTGTATTTTTCACAAACCAGTATTTAATAGCATCAAAGACCTACTTATGGCATTTGTTACTTGATATCAGGTACTTCACAACAAAATAATTTGTATTAAATTTAAAAAAACAAACAAAAATACAAATTATTTTAAATTACAAATTTTGAAGAAGAGAGAATAAGCATTTTAATTTTTTTATTGGTGTAATTTTTTCTTCTATAAGAATATGGAAAATAATTCAATATGGAAAATATTCAAAATATGGAAAATTTTTATGTAAATAACAATTTTAGAGATTACTATGACAGGATATTTTGCTATTAAGATAGTCATATGAGTAAATTACAAATTCTGGCCATAGAAAAAGATTAAATAAATAAATTAAGGATGCATGATTTTGCCTCTGCGGATATTCCCTACACAGATATGAATCACAGCCCTTCTAAATCTTAGCAGATAGTCTAGCTGAGTGATTATACTTGCAGTCAACTTGGTGATAAGGCTCTCCAAAATTAATTATTGGTTCTTATGCACAAAACACACTGTTCTTTGTAAGATGCAAAATGGAAACCTTTCCAGCTTGGGAAGACCTGTTAGAACTTATGCTCTGCTGGACTAACTTTTTGAGAGCTTAGAGTCAGGATCACTTCTATACAATAACAAGCCACTTGAATAATGGAGATGACTCTGGCATTTGACATGACTGAATAATATGAAACCAAATATTATTTAAATATATATAAAGCAGTCATTATTTAGCAATAATGATTAAATACAAGTTCTATGTTTTTATAAGGACAAAGGCTAAATAATGAATCTCAGAAGCAAATAATTATATTTTTATTATATCCAAGAATCTAAAAGGAGGAGAAAGTTATGTGACATAGTGACTTACCTTCACAAGTTCCTGTTGAGGCCATATCTGAATGGGCTCAACTTGCTGTGGAGTCTGTGTTTGGATACCATATGTATTGAGAAAAACTTGTAGGCTTCAACAAAAGAATAGTTGAGACAGTTTTAGTATAAGAATCTCAAGCTTGTAACAGGCACTGATTTTTGAAGGAGGAGCTTTAAAGTCAAAGTATAGTTGAAAAAAGTATCTTTAAAAGAATGACAATATCAGCATTAACAGAAAAACAAGCTGGATTTAATGTTTTTATTTAATACTATGTTCTTCTCCCAATAAAGTTTCTTCAAATTTCAGCTAAGGAGTTTATGAAATAATTTCTTTTCATTACAATATGTTTTTAAAAGTATTTTGATGGGGATGATTCTGGGAAAATGGTGGAGTAGGTCACCAAATTTCAAATTTTCCTGATTTCCCCCACAAACAGAACAAATTTGTGCCTCAGAATAAACACAGACTGGTGAAAAATTGAGAAGACTTGGGGAGAACCGAGGTCCTCCTGCGATAACCCAAGAAGAACAGAAAAAAAGACTCCAGATCAGGGAATAATTAATTAAATAAATAAGTGCAAACACTTCTACCAGCTCCATAGAAACACCAAATAGGAACCTGTGGGGCTAGCTGGGTTTGGCTGGAACTTCAAAAGGAACCACAGAAACTTTCACCTCTCAGAACGCGTGCAGATTCTTGAGTCTGAGTCCAGGAAAGTTGAGGGAACCTCAGCTGATTAGGAATGCCAAGTCCAGCTGTGCTGCAGAAATGCAGCTCTGAGCTAGAAGAAGCCAGCACACGCAGGAAGTGCACAGGCAAGAGGGTGCCACTGGCTGCAGGGACTTGCAGGAGGGAGGAACTCTTGGTTGGGGTTCCAGATCAGAGGGGAGATCTAAAGAGAAGTTAGAGACAAAATCTCCCCATCTCACAATTAGAAGTGTTTGCCTTAATACTTATTTTTTTTCTTTTAAGTGGCTTGCCCAAGTCACACAGCTAGGGAGAACTTTGACACAATAATGCAAAAAATAATTTAAGAAAATTAATATGGAGTGATAGAACATGAGGGGAAAGTAGAAAAAGAAAAAAATCCACCAATTACCACCTTAAAAAGATCCTTTGTGGAAAACACATAGCAATATTATTGCCCAAGTTCAAAAATCTCAGATCAAAGAGAAAATTTTGCAAGAAATAAGAAAAAAAATTCAATTATGCTAGAGCTACAATTAGAATTGCACAGGACTTATCACCCGACACAATAAATGACTGCAGGTCCTGGAAGCATAAACACCAACAATCAAAAGAAATTGGCCTGCAGACAAAATGATCATATACAGCTAAATTATTCATAATATTAGACAAATTGTTTATGTTTTTTACATGGAAATGTAAATCATCTATTTAAAATCAACATCAGCTCTTGGGTAGCTCAAAAATTAGGTTGACTCAGAGTTAAGATAAAAATAGTAATTATGTTATACAAATGAGGTGCAGAGGAAGAATAGACACAGAAGCATTACAGGGGGAAGGTGGTTGATAGTTCTGAAACCCTATAGACATCAGAAATGGGACAACACTAGATATATACCATAAAGGGTATGCTACTTTCAAAATCTACAAAGAAATAAGGGAGGAGGGATAGCTGGAGAAGAAAGCAAAGGGAAGGAGAAGTAGACAAAGGAGGGGTGCATAGGTAAGGAAGCAGAATTAAAGCAAAGAGTTAGCAAGGATAGGAAAGATATGTGTGTATGTGTATGTTATATGTATGTATATATTTTAATGTTTATACATAAATATAGCCTTGCTTAACTACAGCTTACTTGGGAAAGATGAGGAAATGAAAGAAGAAAAAAATAATAAAGTAAAAAAGTGCACAACAGAGAACAAAAGAACAACTTACAAGGAAGCAAAGATGGACACTCATGAATATAATTTCTACTATTATATATCCTTTCTTGAACTAGTAATTTTTTGTTATATATTTTGAATCCTCTCTAATGGGTAGGCAAATGACAATATTCTGTTTTATCTTATCTTGTCTTGTTTTGTTTTCCTTTTCTTTTATTTTTTTTAATAAAATAAAATTTTAAAAAACCTATTTTGAAGAAAAAAATTCCCACCATATTTGACATACATACCGTTGACTTTCTGCAACCAGGGCAACATGAACCACTAAGTCATTTTCTAATGGACCCTACAACACATAAAAGGGGAGAAAATATTTGTTATAAATTGAACTCTAGCAATTGTAATGAGAAATATAAGCAATACTTTTTTTTCTTTTTTACATATAATATTTTGTTTTTTCTCAATTACATGCTGTCATTTTTTTTAACATTTGTGATTTTTTCAAGTTTTGAATTCCAAATTTTCTCCTCTCTTTCCCCTTTCCATTTCCCTTTGATTATAAACAACTAGTAAAGATTATACATGTGCAATCATGTAAAACATTTCCATATTAGTCATTTTGTACAAGACAAATTTTTAAAACATGAAAAAAGTGAAAAATAGCATGTTTCAATTTGTTTTCAGACAATATAAGTTCTTTCTCAGGAGGTTAATAATATACTTCATCTTTAGTTATTTGGGATTGTCCCGTATTATGGTATTGCTGAGAAAAGCTGAGTCATTAAAATTTTTCATTGAACAATAGTGTTGCTACTGTGTTCAATGTTCTCCTCGTTCTGCTCATAGCATTTTGTATTAGTTTGTGTGATTCATTTCAAGTTTTTTTGAAATCATCCTTATTTCTTATAGCTCAATAATATTCTATCACAATCATATACTACAATTTGTTTACCCATTTCCCAATTAATGAGATTCTTGCCAATGTCAAATTCTTAGTCATGATAAAAAAAGGTGCTGTAAATATTTCTGTACAGATAGATCCTTCCTCATACATACACTTTTTATGTCACTGTATTACAGACCTAGCAATGGTGTTGCTGGATCAAAGGATATGCACAGTTTTATTACCCTTTGGGCAATATTAACTATATTTAAGTGAGTTAGTAAAATGGTCCTCATCTAATATTTTCAGATTACTGCTATTCCTGTCTTGTTCTCTCTAAAGCAAATTAAACTATTTTGGAGAAGAAAGAATGGAATCCTTATGAACTCAAAGACTTATCTCACTTCTCTTATACTATTAGGACTATGCTAAATGGTACAAAACAATGATCCCAAATTTCCCATAACCAGCATTTATTTATTTATTTTGGGGGTGTGTCTGTGACATCGAAAGCATAAATGAAGTATTTTAATTTAAATGGTTGTGAAAAATTAACTGCATTCCTATCCAACAATAATAAAATCCAGTAAAAAATTCAAAATTGCTGCAGAATACATAAATTATTTGAGGTTCAATCTGCCAAGGAACATTCAGGACTTTTACAGGTTCATCAACAAATCATTCTTTAAAGATTTTTTTTTTAAAAGCAAAAAATTGGAGAGGCATTCAATGCTCATAGCTGGGCACTGCCAATATAACAGAATCTTGATACTATTTAAATTACTTTACAAATTTAGTAATCAAAATCAAAATACTAAGGAGATAATGAATAGAGTTAAATAAAATGAAACAATTCTTTTAGAGAAATAAAAGTTTAAAAATTTCAAGGGAAATAAAGATGAAAACTAGGAACAAAGGGAGAATAACTTTAGACTTCAAATTATACTCTAAAAATAATCAAAAGAAGAGATGACAAAAGATTAATTAGATTATTTCAGGTAGATAAAACCAAAAAGCTTCTTTTGTGAATGAAATCAATGCATAAGAAGGGAAATTCTCAACTGGGAAAATTTATCTTTGCATCCAATACCTCTAACTAGGGTCTAAAATAAAACATATCTACAGGGAACTAATACAAAAATATAAGACTAAGATTCATTCTCTAACCGAAATATTCAAAAGACATGAATAGTTCTCAAAAGAATTGCAAAGCTTTTAATAATCAAATGAAATATGGTTCCCAATCACTAATAAGAAAAAGCAAATCAAAACAACTTTGAAATTTCAATTAACATCTGGCAAATTAGCAATGATAACAAACAAGGAAATAATTCAATAAAATAGGCAAGAAGGCATAGAAAAGATATTAGATACACTGAGAGAAAGAGAGGAAGTATCATGTGCCAGGTGGATCAAACCACTGTCACTACATGGACTACTTAACTACATTCATATACAGTGAAGTCCTGTTATGAATATATCCCCAAGTATCCTGGGAATATCAGTACTTTCCAAATAACTGATGCTTTTCTAGTCTAGCCACTGCATCTTTCATCCAGGAGAGTAACATAAGAAAAGAATTAGCTACGGATTTTTCAGGTGATAAAACTCCCAATTCATTAGCTACTAAAGTCTCAGAAAACAAAGTTCTCACCAAAAGTCTTTGGTATTCTTAAACAATTCAATGTCAGATGCAATATAGTATTATCAGTATAAATTTGTAAAATATGTATTGAAATCTTATTTGCTGTTGTATGATAAGGACCACTAGACTTTTAATCTGACTTCCAGCTAAAATGACTTAGATGGATAGCTTTCCTAATGGAAGGTGAATAAATTACTTGAAAGCAGTAACCATCTTACTTTTCCTTTTGTTTTCCCAGTAATGAGCATTTGATAAATACCTTTTGTTCATCAAATGGAATGTTAGAGGCTTTGTGGAAAGACAGACACACAAGAAAACTGTTAGTACAACATAATTGTCTAACTATCCTGAAAAACAATACTTAATTATGCTAAAAAAAAGTGAATATATCCATATCATTTGATGAAGAGACACTAAAATATTTATAACAACATTTTTTAAGGTAGCAAAGATTAGGAAACAATGTAGTTGTCCATAGATTGGGAAACAGAAAAACAAATTGTGGTGCATAGATGCAATAGATTATTTACTGTGCTTTAAAAAATGATCATGAAGAATAAAGGAAGGCATGATAAGACATAAACTAATGCAAAGTAAAAGAAGCAGAACAGGAAACAAAATGTACATTGGCAATGTAAATGAAAAAACAGTAACAAAAACCGAAACTGACATAGAATGTTGTGAAATTATAATTATTAGGATGTATAAGAATACAAATTTGACACTTCCTTTTTGAATTGTGGGGGCTAGTTTGTGAAATATTGTACATAGTCTAAGAAAATTTTTGTGTCAGTTTTGATGAACTTTTTATTCATTGTTAAAAATGATGAATCTCTCAATAGAGGAAGGGAACAAATATATTGGGAAATGAAGGGATATAAAAACAAAGAAGATTAATACTTTCTTAATGACGTCTTGGGCTCTAAATTGGGCCACTTCAGACTAGGGATTAGAAAATCCCCACATCTCTGGACAAAATGAAATAAATTAAGTTTATTTAAAATAGGATTTAAAGTATACAATTAATTGAAAATAGACAAGAATGCTAGGTCTCAGGGACACTAATTTCCTTTAAGTTGAACTTTTTGTGCCTTGAAAACAAACAAAACAGGACCAAACAAATTCCAAAGACAACCTCAGCTTTGGAAAATAGATGTTATTCTTACCATATCCCATCCCTTGGTGATAAGATTCCCCCTAACACAACTAAGGGATCTTCTGTCACTTAAATGATTTTTACAAAACAACTCTGCTTTGGGAAGAAGCTTAGGATAGGTAGCACTGAAGGAAGAAGATAGTAAAAATAAAAGGTGAAAAAAGCCAAAAGTATGAAAAATTTATAGTCAATATAGTAAGGATAATATCAAGAGTAGTGTGCAGTTATAAAACAGTGATAGTGAACAATAATACCAGAAACATCATAGACATAATACTGATATCAAGACCTCAAATGCAGTTATTGATTCTGATCATAAGCTTCATGAATCAGTGATGCTAATGGTGAATCTTGTCTGTACTACCACCTATTAAACATTTCCAGGATTATCATTCAAAAGTTTCTCTTCCTTCAAAATACCATAGGGGGATATTATAAATCTTTATACTGTGTGAGAATTCTAAAGAAGGGCTAGTTCTTCTGTAAGAACTAGTTCTAATTGTACATGTTTAACCTTTATTGGATTGCTTGCTGTCTAGAAGGAATGTAATGGGCCAGAACTCTGGAGAAATATACTTAAGGCAAGGATTCTTATAACAAGGTGTTAACTCATTGGAATTGATAAGACAATGGTTATCTAGTTTAGCATAGTGATTAATAGTTCTCTAGTTCAGTATGATTGATTTAATCTTACAACAAATAATGGTTTCCCAGTGATATAATGATTGGCTTATATTAAGTATGATGAATGGATTTAATTGTAATAGAGTATTTAAGAGGTCAGAGTCAGAAAGGGAATCTATGAGTCTTGGAGACAGACTTTGAAAAGACAGAGCACTGGAGGCTGGAGCTCAAGCTCTCTGACTCAGAGAAACATTCCATCTTCATCAGCCTCGTGGTGGCTGGCCTGTCCTACTTTCCAGACTGAGACCAAGGCCCATCTGAAGGGCCTCCAGAAAGCTAGCCAAGACCCAGGCAAGGAGACAGATAGTGAAGGAGAAAATAAAGACATTTGGACTTTATCACCTGGCTATTCTCATGATTACTCAGCTAAAAGGAAGTCTAGTCCAAAGACCTCCAGAAAGCTAACCAGAACATTACAGGAAGGGGGTGGGAAGATGGGAGGGAGAAAAGTTTAGAACATAAGGTTTTGCAAGGGTAAATGTTGAAAACTATCTTTGCATGTATTTTGAAAATGAAAACCTCTTATTAAAAACAAAAACAAAAACAAAAAAACAACAACCAAAAAAACTAGTTCTTTTGTAAGAACTGGATGAAAACATTCTCTTACCCTCATTCACACACCCAAGATTGTCACCAAGTCTGCAAAAGGCCACTACTTCCCTGGCAGATTAATTCTCATTCTAAATAATTATGCAAAAGCATTTTCATTTCATCACTGGAAAGCAAAGCATTTCTGAATAATTCCATATCCAAGCCCTTTGTAGAAAGAAGCCATCCCAAAGAGGAAAAAAAAAAGTTGGGTCTAAACTATTTACTTAGAACATACAAAACTTTCTATGGAAGCACAAACCTCCATCCTTGGACAACCATGTGCAACAGAATGAGGTAGAATGGATCTCTTTAAAGTAGTCCATTTTAACAAGCAACAATTCTTGAAAGTCAGATTCGAAGAACTGCTGTGCCAAAGAACCTTCCTCTTTTCTAGGATAGCACCAATTCATCCCAGAGACATCAGAGAGATGGGACATCGAATCCCAACTATCAGATATGATAAAGCTGTTGCTTCTAAAGTCCAGGCAGTCTGGCATTCAATAATGCTCTTGAAGATGATATGGGAGATATAAAATATAGGAATGGTTGGTAGGTCTAATTTGGGGCCACTTGTGAAATAAAATGAGTACCTGTGAAGTAAAATGGGTACTTGTGAAGTAAAATGAAGTACTTATGAAATAAAATATGTACTTCCATCAGAAGCAATAATACAAAGTAGGCCCATGAGGAAGAAGGGGGAAAAATACATGATAATTTTATTATATATTTAAAAGGAATAGCAAATTATACATAATAGATTTGCAATTTCATGTGCAATCATCTTTTTTGTTAGCCTATATTATAGAAATTCTTGCTTTAGTCCATAAATTAAAAATAAAATACAAATTTAAGAGTATATTTTTATTAATTTCATTAAATATTTCCCAATGGCATACTAAAATATTTTAAACATTTTGAGTTTCAAATTCTTTCTCTTCATCCTTCCCCTCCCCCCTCCTTGAGAAGTGAAACAATTTGATGTAGATTATACATGTGATATCCTATAATACATATTTCCATATTACCCACGTAACAAAAGAAAATAAAAACCAAAAAAGGAAAGAAAACAGAAGAAAAAGGATGCTAAAATCTGCATTCAGATTTTATCAGCACTCTTTTTTTTTAAGAAGTGGATAGCATTGTTCATTATGTATACTTTGCTACTTTCTTGGATCACTGCCTTGATTAGAGTAGCTAAGTCTTTCACAGTTTGATCATTCTTACAATATTACTGTTATTGTGTACAGTGTTCTCCTGGTTCTACTCACTTTACTATGTACAAGTTGATATGTCTTCCCAGGTTCACCCCCCCTCATCATTTCTAAAAGTACAGTAGTATTTCATCACCATCACATATCACAACTTGTTCAATTACTTACCAATTGATGGGCATCCCCTCGATTTCTATTTCCTTGCCACTACAAAAAAAGTTGTTCTAAATATTTTTGTACAAATAGATCACTTTCCTTTTTCTTTGCTCTCTTTGGAGGCACAGACCTATTAGTGATATTACTTGATCAAAGGTCAGTTTGTAGCCCTTTGAGCATAGATCCAAATTCTTTTCCAGAATAGTTAGAACAGTTCACAACTCCACCAACAATGCTATCAGCTCCTGATTGTTTGAGTACTAAAGACTGAATACTAAATAGCCAGGAAGGGTTCCAAATATTTTATGATGATGATTGGCTGGTAAAATATGAAGGCAATTCAAGCAAGAGAACTTTACTTAGCTGAACTCATGCTTTACATATAGCCACATCCAGGTGGTTGAAGGAATTGGCCAAATTCTTCCACTCATCTCTTTTCTCTTCCTCATTTCATATCACTGTTTTGTCTTTTGTCACTATCTTCTTCCTCTACTCTAACTCACATAATAAGGTGGTCCTTCTCCTTTTCAAGGCCAACTCTTCTAATTGTGCAAGTGATCTTATAACATCCAGTCCTTCTATCATTCCCCTCTCTCACTTTTCTTAAATCTTTTTACTATTAGCTGCTTCCCTTCTGTTTATATACCCCTATCTCCTTAATCATCAAAAAACCTCTTGTTTGATATATCTATTTCTGCCAATTATAACCCATATTTCTCCTGCTTTTGGTGGGGCTAAACTCATTCAGAAGGCCATCCAAAATGAGTGTATGCATTTTCTTTCCTTTTACTCTATTCTTAATTCTACAATCTGGCTCATTATTCAACTGAAATTCCTCTGTTCAAAGTTACTAATAATCTCTTAGTTGCCAAATCTAGAAGCCTTTTCTCAATCCTCATTTTTCTTGATCATTCTACAGCCTTTGATAATGTCAATCACTCTCTTCTTGACATCCTTTTCTCTTTAGCATTCCTTCAAGTCTGAAGTCCTTCGTGGACTGGAACCACCAAATGTAGCATAAACAACAACAAATTTGAGTAAGGTAGAAGGATCATTACTGCCCTGATCTTAAAAATCTCAAAATGGTTTTATACTAATGCCCCCATGAAATCTTCATTTCCACCTTATTTTTTTCAATTGCCACACCTAATGATACTTATATACGAGTATATCATTCTCCTTTGCCTATTTAATATGTAGTGGACATTATATCTCTTCTTATCATTCTCAGCATACCAGTATATGTGGGCAGCCTAGACAATGCAGATTTCTCAATCCTCCACTCAAATTTGACTAGACTAGGTTTTTATTTAAGAGCAACATTAGAGTAAGTCAGTTACATTTCCCAGATCTCATCTTCATATCTACAATCTATAATCCAACCCCATCAGCAATGTTTTTTCAATCATGATGTGACTAAATCCATAGCAATTCTTCTCCCTTAAAGCATGAGCCTTGAAACCAAAAGTGCATTCATATTGGTTTCTAATTGCTAAAAGAACAATAGTCTTCTATTTCTCTTAGGTCAGTGAGTTAGCTTTTTTAAAACCATTAGTAAGAGTCATGGAAAGGGCATCCAAGTGGCACAGTGGATAGAGCACCAGCCCTGATGTCAGGAGGACCTGACTGTGTGATCCTGGGCAAATCACTTAACCCCAATTGCCTTACGGGGAAAAAAAGAGTTATGGAATAAAATTTTTGTAATTCTTTTATACTCCCTTCAAAATTCCTTAAATCACATTGGCTTAATCTTACTGAATCAATGGGCTGCCCTTCTTATTCCATAGAGAGAGCTCTCCTTTTGAAAGTGAAAGGTACTATAATCCTAAATGTGATGACTTGCACATCACTTTGCCCACTTTACCATAGGATGAACCATATAGTCACTACAATCCAATCTTGCCAACTTTGTAGAATATTTTGGACCAGGCCTAGTACAGGCCAGTTCAATGGTTAAGGATAAGAAATGGAACATGATGAAACATTCATGGGGCATAAAATAGAATAAAATTATATAAATTACTTGGGATGCAGCTCTCCAAACTTCCACGTTTACCAGCATAATAGAAATTCCATCAAACTTCAGGGACACCAACTCTCTGTAAGCTGGTCTTTTTACTACTTTTAGTTCATTAGAACTATATCATTCTAAATCCAATATCATTTCCATATCATTCTAAGGATGATACATGGGCCATTTCAGTCTATATAAAATAAATGCCATTCCTAACAGAAATGGTTAAGGTGAAATCTAATTTACTGTCTTCCCTACATGAGCCCATTCCATGTCTTTTTCTTGAATATAAAACAGCATTATTCTAACTTATAGTTCCTATAAAACAGAATTAACTATGCAACTGATTAATTCTGTTTATTACAAGAATGCTGTTGTGACTTAATTTTGTGTGTTGAATTTAAAAGCACTGAATATCTGCTAAATGTCTTCATAACAAAATGTAAAATAAAAAACCATAGGTTGATTACAAAGAGGTATATGGTTTAGCTGGAGTGTCATTTACTGTATTGACATTTATCACAATTCTTCAAAATCTTGTTAGAATTACTGTGACCAAAAATTTTACCAACCAGCAATCAACCTGATAATAAATCTTTCCTATCTTATCTAGGATGGTTGTCACTCAATAGCTAAATAACTGAGTTCTGGGACTGAATTCAAAACTTTTCTCATTTTGTATAGTTTTTAAGAACCCACATTCATATACATGTCATGTTGATATATGACAGTAAGACATTAGTGAGTGAATATAAAATATATCTTAAATTATTTTAAAGATTCCCATTTATCATATTTTATATTATGATTATTTATATGCCTTTTTTATCATCAAAATTAAGATTATAAGCATGACAACTATATCTTATCTATTATTGTATCTCTCCCGGCAACTGCCCCTGGGTTTAACATATAATAGTTGCTTGTTAAATAGTAACTGAATTAAATTCTAAAGTTTTACATAATTAACATAGCACACTAAGAAGATCAAAATAATTATGGTTTTGGGGATACTGAAAAACTTATGTGAATAGAACCACTTTAAGATAATGGATCCTATAGTATGTTGTTAGAAGTCTCATATAACAGAAGCTAATTCTTCTTTATTGAATTCAATAGATTATATTAATTTATATATGATGGAAAAGCAGAAAAACCAAGATACGCATATCAGCAATAAATATATCAAGAAAATGGTTCACAGAACCGTGATGAAAATGTCATTGTAATTTTGATAGACTAGATTTAAGTAAATATATAAGAAAAATGGTTATTTAAACACTTTGCAAATATGATACATTAAGGATGTAAATTCTGTTTTACATGTGATAAAGAGCCTACACTTAAACTTTTGTTACAATTATAGTACATAAAAAAGCACTAGAAGAGAATTTAACTAATTACAGTCTCATTAAGACTTCAAAGAACATATCAAAAAAATAAAAGATTTATTTCTCTTTGAAAATATTTGGTACTTACTTATTCCAAAGGAAAGTAATATCATAACACAACCATCTATTCATATTCTTCTGTATGATAATAGACATTTTAAAATAAAAATTTTAAATTTTAAAATAAAAATATGGAATCTTTTATTATACATCAGATGATATTTCAATGAAGATAAAATAGATAGCTATTCATGTCCTAATTGATAGTTTTGGGTTGTTGTATTTTTTAACCAAATAAGCCTTTTTTTTAGTTAGAATTGTTTCCATCTTTAAAATAATATCTCCGCTTATTATTGAGGCCATTGCCTCAGTAATATATTAAATCAAAAAATACATTTTGTTAAAATGGCAGGTTGCATAAATGACTATTGTAAAAGCTAATAATTATAGGCAAAACCTGTCTTACAAATGAACGTGGTGACTTTTTGGTTGGCTTTATGAATTTTTATTTCCACAAAGCCACATGACAGGACAGACACAGTGTGAACCTCATGATCACATGGGACTGCTTTATTTCCAACACTTAGATACCAAAATCCCATCTCTCTAATTGCAACTTTTTCTCATTTCACAACTTCTGCTTCCCTATAACCATCCAGTTTGCTTTTTTGCCTCACTAATACCATAGTAGCACACATCTTTGTGGCTGATCTAAGGCTAATATGGTACATGTGTGTATGTATACATACACATACATCTACATACATGCATACTTATATACATATGCATAAGCTCTCTCTCTCTCTCTACCTATCTATCTATATACATACACATGTGTAAAAAAGAATTATTGACAGTGAATAACATGGTTTATCTACATTACCCCAAGTAGGAAAATGTGACAGCTTTGCAGCATTAAATTTTGTTTTGTTTTAAAGGAAAACTTTGTTTCTTACTTATGATGAACAAATGCCAATTTCCTCTATATGAGAATTAAATTTCAAATGTTTAAAAATTAAAAATAGAAGATCATAACTTCTGAATGTTTTTAAACAGACTAATTTCTTGTTATTTTAAATAATTCTATATGTATATGTTTATGTCTAGATTTACTGTTCATCCATATGATCTGAAAAGTGCATAATTCTTATTCCTAGGCTAACACTCAAAAATCCTGGTCTGAGTAGTTTGCTCTTCAATGTAATTCTATGCAATTAAGGTAGAGCAATGTTTTGTGCAGCACTGAACAATCAACAAGAGTCTCTTAAAATACAAGAAAATAGATTTCACATACAGGTCACTCCTGAAGATAGTGATAGTTTTACCCTAAGGAAAAAACCTCACTTAAGGATTTAATGACTTGCCCCAATGTCTTCTGAAATACTCATTTATGCTCATTAAGCTTCATCAGTACATTCTGCCAAGATCAAACATTTTTCATTTTGCTCATTTTTCAGTAAAATTTCATTAGCAAAGGAAACTGGACAGATGCTTTTCACATCTCAATTCCAGACCTGAGACACAGTGTTCATGATATCAATGAATCAGATGCCAGAGCTACTAACTACAACAGTTTCAACTGAGGCATAACATTGATCTGGGCTTTCTGGCATCTTGCTCTGTCATTTACAACCAAGCCAAAGCAGTGATTATGAAGCAAATGTATAATTTGCATATGAGAGATAAGTAGAAAAAGCTCAAGAATAATTACACCAAATATAGTAACAAAGCTAAAACTCTGGACTCCAGAGTAAGGTTGGCAAAAACATGGTACTTAGATATTTTTTTTTCATTTACTTATTGTATTTGTGATCTCAGAAGCATTGTGTTTAAAAGGAAAACAATGAATACAAATTTTTCTAGATATTAGTTGCAGACCCCAAAGTGAATAAATCAGGGAACATTTTTGACAGTAATTATTCCAATGGTTGCAATTATCTTGGAAAGAAACATTAAATGGTTTGCCATAAAGAATGTATTTGTAAAAATGCTTTTACCCTCTTTCAAAGAAGCTGCTGCTATAGGATTTTTCTGTATTTTAATGAAAAGAAATGACAATACTAAAAATCTTGCCTAATTCATTAAGCAGAAGTGATTTTTTAAAAAATCACAGAAAAGATAAAGGTGAAACAATGCCCTGTAAACTTCCACATCACTTTAGACAGAATCAATGATAGGAAATGTATAAAACATAATGGAGAAAAAAATAACATGGATGTATTTTTATTCTCCTCTCCCACAGTCCTTCCTTCTATCAAGTCTATCCATAAGATCCTAAAAAGGTCAATAGCTCTTCACTTTTATGGTTTTCATAATATCATGAAGATACCTCATAGCATTTATCGTCTTTTGAACCTCTGTCCTTTATGTGCAAACTATCTTCTGTAACCTCTCTTCTGTATATAACAGCTTTCAAACTTACCTTCCTGAATTCAATATATGTTGTCTTCAAATTATCCTTCATATTGCTACTTAGGTGAGCTTTCTACCCTACTTGAATGATGTTATTCCTCTAAGAAAATTCCTTCCTTGGCTCCACTGACATTCAAGACCCTCCACAAGCTGGCTTGAGCCTTCCTCAAACTATTACCTTTATGAACATTTATATTTCAGATACACTGGATTAATATTTACCCACTACAACTTACTTTCAAAATCATGTATATTTGCTCACATTATCATCATGTATGAAATGGGCATCACTCTATTCAATAAAGTCTACCTATCTTGTTGCTTAAAAAAACAAAAAACACCTGTAACAAATATGTGCATTTGAGCCAAATAAATCCACTCATTGGCCTTCTGCCCCTTACTTAACTTAGGAGATAACTGATATGTTTCATCATATATCTTCTGCATTGCATTGATTCGAGTTCTTAATTCTTTCATTTTGTTGTTTTACATTTTTGCTGTCCTTGTTTAAACTGTTCTATTGGTTCTTCTCTTTTCATTCTGTATCGGTTCATACTACCAGGATTCTTTAAAGTTGTATCCTTTGTCATTTATGTCAAAATATCTTGTTATATTCCTATACCATAATTTGTCCAATGTTAGGTTCTTACTAAGTGCTAATGAGATAATGAGATATTAGGTTCTTACTAAGTGCTAAGTCGGTACTTAACAATTCTCTAGTTCCGGCCTTTCCGGGTAGTTTGACTTGTGAATTCCTAAGGAAGAGCTTGCATGCTTGGGAGGAGCAAGCTCATTGGTTGAAGTGGTTCTTCCCAGAAGCCCTTGCATTATCCCACGCCCATTCTCTGGGAGGATAAAAGAGGACAGCACTCCAGAAAGAAGAGAAGTCTCTGCATTACATCAGGCTTGACGGGGCTCTCTGCAGGAAGGGAAGTCACTTCTCTGGACAAGAGTTAACGGCAATTGCCTGGAGACAACGGTCCCCTACAGGAAGAAGAATCTGACTGAGAGATTTGAGTTGACACAGCAGATCTCCTCCCAGAGAGTGATCAGCAGCTTCTGGAGACGACAGCACGTTACAGTCCAAGAGAAACTATTTTTTTTTCCTTTTACTCTCCCTTAGAAATCAGGAAATTGTTTTGGGTTTTTTTTGGGGGGGCAGTTATTCTACCTCTAGTATTTCCTTCTCCCTTAGTTACTCTCTATATCGCCACTTTTCCCTCTTCAGTATGATGAATTTCTACACTAAATTCTTCCACATGTGCATATGCTCAACAATCTTTTGTCAATTCCAGATACAAATCACTACAATCTTCCTATTCATCTAAGCTTGTAACCTCATTGTCATTCTCATCTCCTCATTCTCAACTGCTATCTATAACCATCTATCAGTTATCAATACTATATTTGTAACATCTCTTATATTCTCTACTCTATCCTCCTGACATTGCTACCTAGTACTACGATATTGTCCCTCATCACCTTATGTCTGAATCTCTATAACAGACTTCTGATTGATCTCCTTGCCTTAAATCTCTCACTATTCCAATCCATCCTCCTCTCAACTATCAAAGTGATATCCAAAAGCTTGGATTTTGTCATTTTCATATTCCATAAACTCCAATGACTTCCTATCACTTCCAGAATCAAATAAAAAATCTTGTTTGCTTTTTTAAAAAGTCCTTTACAACCTGGCCCCTTTTTACCTTTCCAGTCTTCTTATACTCCATTCCTTTTCATGTACTCCAGCAACACTGTCCTCTTACACAACACAATTCAACTCCTGACTTTTTCCATTTTCACTGTCTTTCCCCTATGCCTAGAATTTTCCCCTTCCCATATCTACCTTCTGGCTTCTTTCAAATCCCAACTAAAATCCTACTTTCTGCAAGAAATCTTTCTTGATTTTCCCCTCTTATCTTTTCTATGAGATTACTTCTTTGTGATTATTGTTTTCAGTAGATTGTATAGCTGTTTCTATGCTGTCTCTCCCATGACACTATGAGTTCCTTGAGAGTAAACATAGGTTTTGATTGTTGCTTTTCCTTTCATTGTATCTATAACACCTATACAGTACCTGGCACAGAGTAGGCCTTAATAAATGCCTGTTGACATGATCTGACTAATGTCTACTTTCTTCACACCTTTTTCCATGTTTGTATGTACTCTTTTCACATAGCTTAATTCTGAGAAATAAATTCAATCTCCTTTCTCCTTTTCTGTACTAGTGTATTCCTCTTAACCTTCAGTTAACCAATTCACCCCAACCCCTATCTATGTTTTTTTCTTATTTAACATCTTCAATAGCCTTTGAAGACATTAAGATTCTGAATGACACTAGACTAGATTCTTCTTCCTCATTAGAACATTTTTCACTATACTACTTACTACTACTTCCAGTTTCTTAAAGTGAACTTTGTTGGTTTCCTCTTGATCCTCATATTTGTATTTCAAAGTTTCTATCCTATTTCATAAGAAATGCTTGAAAAATGCTCTATCATAACAGATCCATTTCTACTGTAGGATAATGCTCAGTTTTTCAGGCTGTTATTCTTTATTGGAACCTTATATCTTTTGCTACTGGATTATTGTCTTCTAAGACTTTTTTTTTTTGTTTATAGTATAAGCTGCCAAAACTTAAGTGATCCTGTGTTTCTCTTAGCATTTTCTGAATGCTTGCTATAGTTTGTCCATGATAGAGAACTCTAGATTTTTGCTATGCCATTCTTAAGCTTTTCTTTAGGGGTATTCTTTTAAGAGATAATGGCTTTAAAAATTATTGCTTACAAGGATTTACAATATTCTTAAATTATCTTTTCTTGATGTGTTTTTCAGGTGAATTGTTTTAAATATAAAATATTTTACATTTTTTCCATTTTCCAATTTTTTGATATTCTAATATTTTTGGTCTCTCATAAAATCATTGATTTCTGTTTGTTCTATCTTACTTTTCAAGGTAATCTTTATTCATATTAAGCCTTCCATTTTTTTTCTTCTAAGCTCATTATTCTCATTCTATAATCATTTTTGTACCATCTATATACTACACTATACTATCATTTTTTTTTTTTTTTAATTTACATCTCTCTAGTTTTTAGGAATGTTGTGTCAGGATCAGGTTACCTGCTACACTTTTTGCCTTGCTTGGGTTCTCCCTAGGTTTCATTGTTTCCTATGTTTATCTCTACCTTCTAGGGCTAGATTTTCCTAGATCTTTGAAGTTCTGATTGCTGGATCTTCAGAACCTTCTCTTGCACCTAAGGACAGAATGATGCAGACCTCAGGGCATGTCAGAGCCTCAGGTGCTAAGGAGTTCAATCTGAACACGGCAATTCTGCTGTAATCAAATATAGTTTTTTCATTTGTAAAATGATGATTTTTAAAGTTTTTTAAAAACCTTTTAAAACAATTATAAAAAATTATTTTAAAATCCTTTCTTTTACATTCTATAGTCATGAATCTTAAAGATTCATTCACTTAATGTTAGAATGTTGGTTCAAGCATAAATTCTCACCTGAGGGCTATTTTCTAAGGAAAAATCTAACAAAGACTCACAGCAATGTACTCCCAACATTCATATGATTACTCTAAACTGTGATATCTACAAGGTCACAGTTGGACTCATGTTCTTGTTAAAAGCTTGTATTAAAAGTTTCCATACTTTTTCTTAATATTATATGATTCAACATAAAAGGTCTGGCCAAATTCTAAGGAAGTGAATTTAGTGTAGTACCAGAATTCCATTTAATGCAGTTTTAATCTCTGTTCTTCAGAATACAGACCTTTCTGAAAGCTCAGAGCTTTATCTCCTACTATTAATGATTTTGGTCTAACAAGAACATGGAGCTCTCACACTCTAAATGTGATTGTTCATTCTTCACTGCCATACATAAATCATACTCTTGGCCTGACTTTTTATTAGTTTCTTCAGCTTCTGATTAATGATGTGATTAGAAGAGCTATAAGCAATATTTGGTTATCTGACCAAGCCACAGTATCACTTTCAATTGATCTTCATGAACTATTTCAGCACCACACAATGAATTTTTTTTCCTCATGAAAAATAGTGAGGAAGAAAATTTTGAATATGGTTGAGGAAAAATAGTAATTAGATGCTCACAAAAAGTAAGGAAAAATGCTAAAACATGAAGAGGGTAATTAAGCAACTGTATGGAAGCAGAATGTAAAGTAACAAGATAATGAATATGAAAACATTACATAAAGCACTGTTCAAATATAAGTATATAATATTGTTTTTAGCATCATCATTACTGATTTTTCTTTTATTATAATTTACACAGGATTATCTGCCACAAAACTGAAAAAAGATGGATTAGTTAGTTGTGATGATTCTTTCCCTCTTTTTTCTTTTTTAACAAAAGTTCTTTGTTTTGAGGGATGGCTTTTTTTGAGGGGGAGAGGACAGGAAAGAAGGAAAAATCTAGGTGACATAAAAAAGATATCCATAAAATCTATTTTATCATTCCTCCAACATTGATAGTCTCATATTTTATTATCTTTGCCAATTGGCTTGATTTGAGGGGAAACCTCAGGGTTTATAAATTTATATTTCTCTTTTTATTAATGAAGTGGAGAATTCTTTCATATGGTTGTTGATAGCTTAAAATTCTGTTCTTCAGAATTGTTCATATTATTTAAATATTTAGCTAATGGGGAATGACTTTTGGTCATCTATATTTGTTAGTTATCAATTTATCATGAATTGCAAATCTCTATTAGAAATATTTAATACAACTATATTTTCCCAATGATTTACCTTGCTTAGGAATAATTTCTAATTAGAGCTTCCTACTCTTTCTTGGATTTAAAGTATAGGAAGAATTTCTATATGGAAATGGGTCAGTTTCTTCAATAATCTATCAATTTGTTTTTAGAGCAAGAACTCCCATTTGAAAAATCAAAAATTAAACTGTTTATAGACATCCAAAAATTATAATTCTTAGCAATTTCTATCTTCTTTCCCAATAAATCCACATCTATCACTGTGGAAGGGGAAAATGGACCACATAAGACTAAGCTATTTTGTATTTATGTTTCATGAACTGCCTAAGCTAAACAATCCCATACTTAATGGTCAACCTCCTGTTAAGGAATCTTTTCTCATATGCAGCTAGGATAATTACATAGTTTGTTTGTTTGTTTGTTTGTTTGTTTTTACAAGGCTACCAATAGTCACTTCATTGTTACTATAATTATGAGATCTTTATCTAACAATTATTACTTAAATAACTAAATCATGATCATATTGGTATTCTTCCAATAAATTAAATCACAAGAACAAACAGATACTCTAAATATTGCATTGGTATTCATGAAATATTTAAAAAAATAAAAAGGAAAAACTTCAAATATTAGGTAGATCTTCTTTGAGGGGAAATTGATAAGAAGCAATTAAAAAGATAGAAATATGGTATGTTCTATTTTAGGGAAAGAAATAAAACAAACCTATGAGACCATAGACTCAAAAAAAAAGTATCTTTATGGAATAGAAAAGCCTAAAGCTTTGACAATAATTTTGGTGATTACACAAAATTTTTTACTTCAAACTTCCCGTATCAATTATTAGAATAAAAATTGCTAGCTCCACTATTTTTTTTCCTAAGGTATACATTTTTACTTTTTTTCTCCCATTTATATTAACTTTTAAAAATATATGCTAACTAGACGTACAATTCCATATTACTTCAAGGAACAAAAATTGTGCGGTTGATTTCCATTTATATAATTCAATTGGCTTAATTCCAATGAATTCATACCATGTCTCCTTTCAGAATATTAATGAAATTTTGTGTGCATATGGTTACAAAAATAACTGAGGGCAAAAAAAGTCACTGTTAATTTTATAATTCCTTTGACCTCTTTTCTAATATTGGAAACTTATTTCTCCAAAATCAAAATGTATCTAAGGTTAGTCATCACTCAACCTTAAGAATCTGATTAGAGTCAACTTGATTTTCATGAGATCCAATACTGAACATAATTAATATATATATGACACTACTTTCAACAGTTTTTAACCCATAAAGACTATAGATAATCTATTTTTAACAGGCAGTATAATCTTAGTGTCAATCCCATATCCTACTATGACAGTGACAATGATGACAAGGAAGATGAGGATGAGGATGACTCCTACTCTTCCTCCTCTTTTTCCTCCTCCTCCTCACATACAAACGTATGCACATGCACAAAGAGCAACAGGAGCAACAGCAGCAGCAGCAGTAGCAGTGTCATATCTACAGAGAAGAAGCAACATTAAGAAAAATCTGCAGAATTTATCCAATTATATTTTTTTGGCAGAAAAAAAAGAAAAATACCATTTTCTTAATAGTGAGTAAAAAATAAGAGAAAATGAGAAATGAGTTGACTTGACTCTCTACAAATTTATTTAGGTTTTGAATATAGATTTTTGGTCCATATCTTAAGCTAAGAAATAGGAGTTGAGATGTGGAAGGAATTGTGTAAAAAAAAAAGATCTGAATAAAGTATTTTTCCTCACACCAATCATTCCTCCAAAGGACTGTCAAACTAGATCAATTCAATTGAAATTGACAAATCAAGTATGCCAGTCTACGTGAATTTAAGATACAAGGTGTAGGGGGCAATGAAAATGACAAATGAGAGACTAAAAATTCTTTTATGGGTTACTTCAACACAGATGGCTAGGTCTAGCATTATAATTAGGCTGTTATTATAGAATATTGCCTCAAGTACTTGATAAAAAATATTCACATTTTACCCAGATAATGCAAGTGCAAAATAGGCAATAGATAAAACTCTCTAAGGATTTTACCAATATACATTAGAGAGGGTTCATTTCTTAGGGAAATAGTGGCTGTAAAAAAGCAAATACTTCCTGCTTGGAAGAATAAAATATCTGCTAATAGACCATTAAATAAATGTGTTTTAACAACTACATTAAGTAATGGAGTTTCCTTCAAATGTCCCAGTTAAGTTCAAAATTTAGGAATGATCTATTCTTATCTCCAGAGTAAATGCAAAGAATAAGATCTTTAATCAGTCAACAAGCACTATTATTCACAGAGTACAAGTCCTATAATAGGCCTGGGGAAATAAACACAAAGAAACTGCTTGGGTCCTCAAAAAATTTACATTTAGAAAATTATGGTTGGAGAAGAGACAATCCTAGAAGCTAGGGGGAGCAAGAAAGATTTCGAGTAGAAAGTGATGTTTGAGCAAAGTCTCAAAGGAAACAAAACATTCTCAGATATAGAGAAAAGAATGCATTACAAGCCTAGGGTCAGATAACACCAAGGCACACAGGCTGGAAATGGAAGGTCCCTGTATTAGGAAAACCAGTTTGAATAGTTGAGGATGACCATAAGAATGTGAACTTGGGTGAACAGAAGCATGTTGGTTTCCTCCAGAAATAAGGAAATTCAAGAGGTATAAATTGGTGTAGGGGAAAGATAAAAAGATCTATGTGGACATAATTCATTTCAGATAACTGCAATACTTCTGGTTGGAAATGTCAGGAGAGACTCTGGCTAGATATAAAGAACAGAAAGAAATGTTGATTAGAGATAATTAAATCCATGAGATGCTGATGAGGTCACCAAGTGAGAGGGTGCAGAAAGAGTAAACTTCCCCCCTCCTAGCCCCACCAAAGTTCTGAGGTATATTCATTGTTATGAAGTATGACAGAAGATTCAGCAAAGAAAACAGAAGAGAATTTGGGTTACTGAAGGTCAAAACTGAGGGATAATGTTGTCCAAAAATCCTATAGATGAGACAATCTTCGGGATTAGAGAATGATCAGCAGGGAGTTTCATTGAATAATGATGTCAAATTATCAAAAGCTTTTTTAGGGGGGGTTATATGTCTGTCTTTACACACACACACATATAACAGATCATAGGTTTAGTACTGGAAGGGACCATAGAGATCATCTAGTCTTGTTAATATACAGTTGTTTGCAAGTTGTGACATCCTTGAAAGCAGGGAATACAAACAGCCTTTCTTTGTATCCCAGCACTTTACAAATATTTGGTACATGGTAGGTCTTTAATAAATGATAGTTGATTGAATGATTAATCTAGGCCAACACTCTGACTTTACTGATGAAGAAGACAAGGTCCAAAAATGTTAAATGATTTATTCAAGGTCCCACAGGCATAAGCAGCAAAGCTGGAACTTGAAATCATGCCTTCTGACTCCACTCAAATGTTCTTCTGTCTCCCACTATTTGTTAAGCACTTACTACGTTCCAGGTATAGTACTAGACTCATAAAGAAAGGCAAAAGCAGTACCTGATGTCAAAGGAGCTCCTAATCTGATTGAGGAGACAACATGCAAAGATTGGAGAGAATGGAGAGCTGGGGAAGTCAGAAAAAAAGACAAAAAAGTCTGTAAAAGCTGCAATGTTGAGAAAGGGGACAGCAAACTCATTGGGGGGGGTGCAATGAGGGCCTACGTTAGACTACATAATATAAATATATAACAAATCCTGTCACCATATGTTTCTTGATTTTCTCCAGCTTCATTCAGCAGCAAGCAAAGTGCATCTGTCTTATACTATCCTAGATCACAGAAATGTATGTAGGTATGTGTATCATTTTTAGAATGATACTACTCAAAATCTCAAGTAGATCTGTAATCTCAAGGGCTTTGGAGTTGGTGAATCTCATCTATGCCTATCACTCCTATAAGATGCTCACTAATGTTCTAAAACTCTACTACAATATGTCCATCCAATATGATAGAGGCCTTCTTCCCCTTCTAATATTTGAGGGTATTAATGGAATATTATTTTTGTATTATTCTTCATTATTGCTATTTGACCAGGGCACCTTTTCCTTACTGATATCATTCCTTAATGACATTATTTATTCTGGTTCTCATTGGTTAGTCATTGGTTATGTATCACAACCTGTTCATAACTGCTATGCACCTCTCCATAGTGTTTTGTATGATAGTGATTATCAGTTATCTGGAGGCAGTGCTATTCTGTCATGCTAGCATGTAGCAACACAGGTAAAATGTGAATATTGAAAGGACAGGCCTTTACTTTCTTTGTTTTTTTAATATTGCTTACTTTTTTAAGGGTTTTTATTTTCAAAACATATACATAATTTTCTACATTCTCTCACAAAATTTTGTGTTGCAATTGTTTTTCTCCCTCCCTTCCCCCTACTATCTCCCCTAGACAGCAAGAAATCCAATACACGTTAAACATGTGCAATTCTATACAATTCCACAATTATCATGTTGCACAGGAAAAATCAGATCAAAAAGGGAAAAAATGAGAAAGAAAACATAAAGCAAGCAAACAACAACAAAAAATGTGAAAATACTATGTTGTGATCCACACTCTGTTCCCACAGTCCTCTCTCTAGGTGCAGATGGCTCGCTTCCTCACAAGACTGGCCTGAATCATCTTATTGTTGAAGAGAGCCACGTCCATTGGAATTGATCATCATACAATCTTTTTATTGCTATATACAATGATCTCCTGGTTCTGCTCCTTTCACTCAGCATCAGTTCATGTAAGTCTCTCCAGGCCTCTCTGAAATCATCCTGCTGATCATTTCTTACAGAACAATAATATTCCATAACATTCATATACCACAATTTATTCAGCCATTCTCCATTGATGGGCAGCCACTCTGTTTCCAATTCCTTTAGGCCTTTACCTTCATAGGAATCTTGGGGTCAATAAAACAGCCCTACAATTTCTTAAAAGCAGTCTAGTCTATTCTCCTTAACTCTAATCTTCACTTATTGTCCATTTAACTCAAATATCTATGCTATTGAGAAAGCCCTGTAGTATGTCTAAATACATGTTGAAATCTGGATAATTCATTCATCTGTTCTTTTCTGTGCAGATGGACAAAACAAATTCTTTTGACTTAATAACAGATCTTTTCAAGAGCTCATACAAAATTGGAAGGCTTGATGAAATCAATAAGCATGTGGAAGACCACATCCACAAGAAATCCTGCCTCGTCCTGAATTTTATGTTGGATTTCTTCTAGCAAATCACTGTCAGTGAATAAAGTAGGATCATTTCTGTTACATCTTCTAAAGAATCCAGAATGGTTTTCGTGTATGGATGAGAGAAACTTTATTTGTAAAAATAAAACAAAACAAAATATTGACAGGCTATTCTGTTCTACTGAATTAAATGCTTTTTTGTAATCAATAAATAACAAATTATATCTTTCAATAAATAAACTCAAACTAATTCCTGAATTTCACTCAATTATTTTTTAACTGTACTGTATTTTTGATAGAGACAATTAATTTTCACTGGTTCTAGTATAAAATTCTAATTCATAAAGCAAAAAACAAAAAATAAAAAACCCACCTCTCAAATGAGAGCTAATCATTCAATCAAAAACTTCACAAGGCATTAACGGAAGAAAACCTCTGGGAAACTGTGGCAAATGCAGGACATGACTTAAATATCATTTTTGATACTTTGACTATTTTGTTGTATCATGCTAATCATCAGAACTCTTGCTTAGCACTCAAATCTATTTCCTTACTTGTAGTTAAATTTGGATTTTTGGTCTCATGTACTTTCCTCTTTTTTTGCCAAGCAAGTAAAGTATGTGTATGTGTTTGGTAGAGAGGAGCTGAGGGAGTACAAGGGAGGTTGTTTTTCCTTTAAGCAATACGTTATGTTTCAGAACTCTGCTTTCCATGAAAGTTAAAATGGATGAGGGGGGCGGAGCCAAGATGGCGGAGAAGAAACACACTACTCAGTGAACGTCCTCACTCCCTCACAACCAATTAGATAAATTAAGTCTCAAAATTAGCTCAGGACTGATAGATACCACAAGGACTGGAAGCACGACTTACCAGCTGAAGAGAATCTGGAGTTTCAACAGGAAAGGTCAGTTCTCAGGGGAGGAATAAGAAAGACCAGCACAGACGGTGGGGTAGGGGCACACTGCGCCCATTGCGCTGGGAGGGGCTCTGGGATCAGAGAAGCCACTGAGGTAAAGGAATCTGGCACAGGCTGTTAGCTCTTCTCTGCTAATTATTTAGCAGTTCAGAAGAGAAAGCCAAAATATTTTAAAACTCAGATTAGATATCCCCCCCCCCCACCCTGGGGGTGACTCGGCAGACTCGGCACCAGGGGGTGTGGCCTCAGCTACCTCCTGAGAATAGTTAAGAGACTGACAAGTGGGTGGATACGGCCCAAGGCAACACACACTGCCTAGCTTAGCTGGAGGGAGTGGAACTCAGCTCCAGGAAGTCCCAGAGAAGCGGAACCTTTGAACTAGGGACCGCGGTTTCTGGCAGACACTTCCAGTTTGAGCGCAGGGGCTTCTCACGTCACCTGCTGCAGACATCCACTCCCCACCCGGACACATAGGCTGAGCTTCTTGCTGTCTTCACTATTCTACGCCCTCAAAGCACAGCAGTGCTAATCACCTCTGGGGCACTTCCAGGGAGGGGGTGGGGAACTCTCTCCCAGAGCTCTCTCTTAGCGCGGGCGCGGGGGCCGCTGCATCCATCCGGTCTGGGAGGAAGCTGGTAAAGAAGTAAATAATTTCCTACCCCAGGGACAGACCCCAAAACATTTTTTAAGTATGAGCAAAAAAGCTAGAAAAACTATAGATTCCTTCTATACAGAGAAAGAGCGGGTACCCAACCCCGAGGAAGTTAACAGCAAAGATTCAGAAGATAACAACCTAAAGGGGAACGATTCCTGCCCCCCATCACATAACTCTCTCCTAGAAGAAGCTCTTAAGAAATTGAGGGAGATCGAAGAAAAATGGGGCAAGGAAAGGGAAGTTATGATAGAGAATAACAACGTCCTGAAATTGGAGTTGGAAAAAATAAAGAATTCACAGGAGATGCAGGGAAACAAAATTAGTGAATTAGAAAAGGTTAAAAAAACACAGGAAAGTAGGATTTCTGAATTGGAAAAGATAAAAAAGTCTCAAGAAAATAGAATTTCTGAATTGGAAAAAGAAAATAATTCTCAAAAAAAAAAAAATTAGGGAAATGGAAAAAAATTCAATAGAGCAAAATAATTCATTTAAAAACGAAATTGGGCATTTACAAAAAGAACTAAAAACTGTGAAAGAAGAAAATAACTCCTTAAAAGTCAGGATGGAACAAATAGAAATGAATGATTCACAGAGAACCCAAGAATCAGTCAAACAAAACAAAAAAAATGAGAAGCTGGAGAACAACGTCAAATACTTACTGGGAAAATCTATAGACCTGGAAAATAGATCTAGGAGAGATAATCTGCGGATTATTGGACTTCCAGAAAACTATGACCAAAAAAAGAGCCTAGATTCTATTTTACAGGAAATTATCAAAGAGAACTGTCCAGAGATAATAGAAACAGAAGGGAAAGTAGATGTGGAAAGAATTCATCGAACTCCTTCTGAAATAGACCCTAAAAAAAGAACACTACGGAATATTGTGGCTAAGCTGCAGAATTACCACACAAAGGAGAAAATCCTGCAAGCAGCTAGAAAAAAACAATTTAAATACCAAGGTGCCACAATAAGGGTCACCCAAGATCTGGCTGCCTCCACATTAAAAGATAGAAGGGCCTGGAACCTGATATTCCGTAAGGCAAAAGATCAAGGACTGCAACCAAGAATGAACTACCCAGCTAAGTTTAGCATCTTTTTCCACGGAAGAAGATGGTCATTCAATGAAACAGAGGAATTCTATATGTTTCTAAAAAAAAACCAGACTTAAACAAAAAATTTGATCTACATCCACAAGACTGAAGAGAAACAGAAAAAGGTACACAGAACCCTTGAGAACTGTAACTCTGTTGTGGGTATATAAAAAATACTCAAGGATAATTTGATTTTACTGATATAAAAGAAAAAAAGGGGGGTGTAGTAAAGGGAAGGAGGTCGGTTCAGAAAAAGGGGAAGGAGTGATAAAAAGAGGGAAACTACATCCCAGGAAGAGACATAGAAAATACACCATATCTGAGGGAACTTAGTGAGGGGGAGAATCATTGTGTGAATCTTACTCTCATCAGAAGAGGCTCAAAGAGTAAATAATTAACATATTTGTTTTTCAGAGAATTTTCTCTCACCTCATTAAAAGGGGGGAGAGGAAAAGGGAAAAGGAAAAGGGGAATAAGTGAAGGGACTTGGAGGGAGGGGGGAGGGATCCTAAAAAAAAAAAAAAAAAAAAAAAAAAAAGAGGGAGGGTTGCGCGTCACAAGGGGGGTCTGTAAATTAAATATCGGGGAGGGGGATCAGGGGGGTCAAGGGAAAAAAGCATAATCTGGGGATAATACGATGGCAGGAAATACAGAATTAGTAATTTTAACTGTAAATGTAAATGGGATGAACGATCCCATCAAACGGAGACGGATAGTAGATTGGATCAAAAAGCAGAACCCTACAATATGTTGCCTACAGGAAACACACTTAAAGCAGGGAGATACATACAGAGTAAAGGTAAAAGGTTGGAACAGAGCCTATTATGCTTCAGGTAAAGCCAAAAAAGCAGGGGTAGCTATCCTTATCTCAGATCAAGCAAAAGCAGAAGTAGATCTCCTTAAAAAAGATAAGGAAGGAAACTATATCCTGCTGAAAGGTAGCATAAATAATGAAGCCATATCAATACTAAACATATATGCACCAAGTGGTATAGCATCTAACTTTCTAAAGGAAAAGTTAAGAGAACTGCAAGAAGAAATAGACAGTAAAACTATAATAGTGGGAGATCTCAACCTTGCACTCTCAGATTTAGACAAATCAAACCACAAAACAAACAAGAAAGAAATTAAAAAAGTAAATAGAACATTAGAAAAACTAGGTATGATAGACCTTTGGAGAAAACTGAATGGCAATAGGAAGGAATATACTTTCTTCTCAGCAGTTCATGGATCCTATACAAAAATTGACCATATACTAGGACATAAAGATCTCAAAATTAAATGTAGGAAGGCAGAAATAATAAATGCCTTCTTCTCAGATCACAATGCAATAAAAGCTACATTCAGTAAAAAGTTAGGGGTAAATAGACCAAAAAGTAATTGGAAACTGAATAATCTCATCTTAAAGAATGACTGGGTGAAAGAGCAAATTATAGAAACAATTAACAATTTCACCCAAGATAATGATAATGATGAGACATCATATCAAAATCTTTGGGATGCAGCTAAAGCGGTAATAAGGGGAAATTTTATATCTTTAGAGGCTTATTTGAAAAAAATTGAGAAAGAGAAGATTAACGAATTGGGCTTACAACTTAAAAGGCTAGAAAAAGACCAAATTATAAACCCCCAACCAAAAATTAAACTCGAAATACAAAAATTAAAAGGAGAAATCAATAAAATTGAAAGTAAAAAAACTATTGAATTAATAAATAAAACCAAGAGTTGGTTTTATGAAAAAGCCAATAAAATAGATAAACCTTTGGTAAATTTGATCAAAAAAAAGAAAGAGGAAAATCAAATTGATAGTCTTACAAATGAAAAGGGGGATCTTTCCACCAATGAAGAGGAAATTAGAGAAATAATAAGGAGTTACTTTGCCCAACTTTATGCCAATAAATTTGATAACTTAAGTGAAATGGATGACTTCCTCCAAAAATATAGGCTTCCTAGATTAACAGAGGAGGAGATAAATTGCTTAAATAGTCCCATTTCAGAAAAAGAAATAGAACAAGCTATTAATCAACTCCCCAGGAAAAAATCCCCAGGGCCAGATGGATTCACATGTGAATTCTACCAAACATTTAAAGAACAATTAGCCCCAATGTTATATAAATTATTTGAAAAAATAGGGGATGAAGGAGTCCTACCAAATTCCTTTTATGACACAGACATGGTACTGATACCTAAACCTGGTAGATCGAAAACTGAGAAAGAAAATTATAGACCAATCTCCTTAATGAATATTGATGCTAAAATCTTAAATAAGATATTAGCAAAAAGACTTCAGAAAATCATCTCCAAGATAATACACTTTGATCAAGTAGGATTTATTCCAGGAATGCAGGGCTGGTTTAATATTAGGAAAACTATTAATATAATTGACCATATTAATAATCAAATTAATAAGAACCATATGATCATCTCAATAGATGCAGAAAAAGCATTTGACAAAATCCAACATCCATTCCTACTAAAAACTCTTGAGAGTATAGGAATAAATGGATTATTCCTTAGAATAATCAGGAGTATATATTTAAGACCGTCAGTAAGCATAATATGCAATAGAAATAAACTGCAACCTTTCCCAGTAAGATCAGGAGTGAAACAAGGTTGCCCACTATCACCATTACTATTCAATATAGTACTAGAAACGCTAGCCTCGGCAATAAGAGCCGAGAAAGAGATTCAAGGAATTAGAGTAGGAAATGAGGAAATTAAACTATCACTTTTTGCAGATGACATGATGGTATACTTAGAGAACCCCAAAGACTCTGCTAAAAAGCTACTAGAAATAATTCAAAATTTCAGCAAAGTGGCAGGATACAAAATAAATCCACATAAATCCTCGGCATTTTTATATATCACTAACAAAATGCAACAGCAAGAGATACAAAGAGAAATTCCATTCCAAACAAATGTTGAGAGTATAAAATATTTGGGAATCCATCTACCAAAGAAAAGTCAGGAATTATATGAGAAAAATTACAAAACACTTGCCACAAAAATAAAATCAGATTTAAATAATTGGAAAGACATTCAGTGCTCTTGGATAGGCCGAGCGAATATAATAAAGATGACAATACTCCCCAAACTAATCTATTTATTTAGTGCTATACCAATCAGACTCCCAAGAAACTATTTTAATGACCTAGAAAAAATAACAACAAAATTCATATGGAAGAATAAAAGGTCAAGAATTGCAAGGGAACTAATGAAAAAAAACTCAGAGGAAGGTGGTCTAAGTGTACCTGATCTAAAGCTATATTATATAGCAGCAGTCACCAAAACCATTTGGTATTGGCTAAGAAATAGACCGGTAGATCAGTGGAACAGATTAGATACAAAGGACAAAAAAGGGTACATCTATAGCAATCTAATCTTTGACAAACCCAAAGATTCCAACATTAGGGATAAAAATTCATTATTCGGAAAAAACTGTTGGGAAAACTGGAAATTAGTATGGCAGAAATTAGATATGGATCCACACTTAACACCATATACCAAGATAAGATCAAAATGGGTCCATGATTTAGGCATAAAGAGGGAGATAATAAATAGATTAGAGGAACAGAGGATAATCTACCTCTCAGACTTGTGGAGGAGGAAGGAATTTATGACCAGAGGAGAACTAGAGATCATTATTGATCACAAAATAGAAGATTTTGATTACATCAAACTAAAAAGTTTCTGTACAAATAATACTAATGCAAACAAGATTAGAAGGGAAGTAACAAATTGGGAAAATATTTTTAAAAACAAAGGTTCTGACAAAGGTCTCATTTCCAAAATATATAGAGAACTGACCATAATTTATAAGAAACCAAACCATTCTCCAATTGATAAATGGTCAAAGGATATGAACAGACAATTCTCAGAGGAAGAAATTGAAACTATATCCACTCACATGAAAGAGTGTTCCAAATCACTACTGATCAGAGAAATGCAAATTAAGACCACTCTGAGATACCACTACACACCTGTCAGATTGGCTAAGATGACAGGAACAAATAATGACAAATGTTGGAGGGGATGTGGGGAAATTGGGACACTAATACATTGCTGGTGGAGTTGTGAAAGAATCCAGCCATTCTGGAGAGCAATCTGGAATTATGCCCAAAAAGTTATCAAACTATGCATACCCTTTGACCCAGCAGCGCTACTACTGGGATTATATCCCAAAGAAATACTAAAGAGCGGAAAGAGACATATATGTGCCAAAATGTTTGTGGCAGCTCTTTTTGTTGTAGCTAGAAACTGGAAGATGAATGGATGTCCATCAGTTGGAGAATGGTTGGGTAAATTGTGGTATATGAAGGTTATAGAATATTATTGCTCAGTAAAAAATGACCAGCAGGAGGAATACAGAGAGGGTTGGAGAGACTTAAATCAACTGATGCTGAGTGAAATGAGCAGAACCAGAAGATCACTGTATACTTCAACAACGATACTGTATGAGGATGTATTCTGATGGAAGTGGAAATCTTCAACATAAAGAAGATCCAACTCACTTCCAGTTGATCAATGATGGACAGAGGTAGATACACCCAGAGAAGAAACACTGGGAGGGGAATGTAAATTGTTAGCACTAATATCTGTCTGCCCAGGTTGCATGTACCTTCGGATTCTAATGTTTATTGTGCAACAAGAAAATGATATTCACACACATGTATTGTACTATATTGTAACACATGTAAAATGTATGGTATTGCCTGTCGTCGGGGGGAGGGAATAAGGGAGGGGGGGTAATTTGGAAAAATGAATACAAGGGATAATATTATAAAATATATATATATAATAAAAAAAAAAAAAAAAAGAAAGTTAAAATGGATGAGATATTTTCACTAAAGTTAAATACATATAACACCTTCCTAAAAGCATCTGGGATTATTAAATGTGTTTTTAAAAAATCTTTAGGTTTTTAGCTTTGGGAGAAAATAAAGAGCCAGAAGTAATTTGTCTTTTCTGAACTCCCCAGGATTTTTTTGTATATCAAGCTTTTCTTGTTTTTTACCTTATAACTGAGCTATCTGTGACTTTAGGTAATCTCCACCAAACTATATCACTGTATCTCCAGGAGAGAGGGAACTATGTCTCTTTCATTTTTGCATTCCCCACAGTTCTAGAACAGGGTCTTAAAGATAGTAGATGAATTAATTATTAGTCTAGGGATTCTATTCAATATATAGAGACATAAACTGAATGAATAGAGATATAGACTTGGCATATTGGCTTTTTGAAATCATTTAATCCCTCAGCACTGTGCCAGATCATTCCCCAAAACTGCTAGTGGCAGAACTTCATTAGTAGAAGGAACTTCTTATTTGAGATTTCTTATTGCACTGATGAAATCACAATTATGGTTAACAAAATATCTTTTATGATGCTATAGAAGTGATCTTAGTTTCTTGAAAGCAATATGAGCAGAATTAAAGCTCTTTCAGGTCCAACTAAGAAAGAAAGGCTTTGAATACAAGCCCAGTTATATGTTATTTTATTATAGCAATTCTCCAAAATTATTTGCCCCTAGTAACGTTGTGATGTATATTTTATTGTAACCAATAAAATTATAGATCACTGATATTGAGGCACAATTGATGTATTGATTGAGACAAAACCCATGATTTTAAAAAATATATTTTAATAAAGTAAACTTCTGAACAGGAAGTCTACTTCCATTTCATTATCATTTATTCTCTTCTCATTACTCTAAAATTCCTATCTTCACTGCTCTAATGGAAGTTTTTGTAAAAGTAGTCTAAGTATCAATAACATTTTACTTGTCATGAATGATTTTGAATATTACCCTTCTTCACTTTTTTATCACATCTGTTATTCCCTATATTTTGAAATTCTTCCTACCCTTGGCTTTCTTAATACTGTGTTTACTTAGCCTCTCTTCTGTGGACTACTTTCATCCTCTTTCTTACTGTCACATCAAATGTGGTCTACTATAAAATATTTTGCTTATCTCTAAGTATCCATAGATTCATCCTAATTTTTCATTTTTTCTCCTTCCTCTTCATATATGGGTAACTCTTGGTATGCTTCATGTCAAAGTCTTTGGCTCCTTTCTCATTAAAAATATTCCTTCTATGATTTCATTTTTTCATATTTTCAACTATGAGTCAAATATCAATTACTCAAAGTATATGTCTGTACCCCTGACCTTTCCCAAATGTCCAGTCTATTAACATTAAGATCTATGGTTAGATGCAGAATACTTAATCTTAAATCTGATGTTAAACTAACAAATTCATATTCTAGAACTATAATTTTATATAATAAAAAGAAAATTATTTTTAATATTAGAATGGAGTTAATTGACTTAGCAATTACATTCTATTCACTAATATCTATTTCAAGAAAAAAGTTCACTTGCCAAGTTGTTTTAAGTCCATCAGACAATTAATTTTAGAATAAATTCAACAAATACATAACAAAAGAATTTATTATATTCTCCTAAGAAGAATTAATTGTCTGTGTCCTGCACAGTATAACACTTTGGAATGAAAGTTAAATCAAACTATATTTAATGCTGAATCTTTGAATTTAACAACAAGATTCTTATAAAAGGATACCCATTTCAAGATCATTTTGCCACCAGTGAATATTCAATACAGAATAAAACAAGTGAGATTCACACATGCTTTCAGCTGCTTATAATTTCTGCATCAGCCTTAGACTTTGAAGTATGAATGAGCTGCAAATTCTGGGAACAAACAAAATCTTCAAGCTGACATTATTGCACATTAACATAGCAGAAGCACTGCACTGTGAACAATGAAAGCCTCATTCATAGATAATCAGTGGTTACCCACGCATTTGGATTACCTAGGTAACAGGAAATGGTGACTTCCTATACAGTGTATGGTGGTAAGGAACAGCTGGGTAAACCACTGAAAATTAAATGTTTCAATCAGGAAACCTGTTAATTTCCCTAAAACCCCATGCCTTTAGATAAGGATGCTGGAAATCTCATCTAAATGAATATGCATTATATGTTTGGAGTTTGCCTTGTCCTTGAGTTAAAGAAATTTAGTTCAGGAAGAAGAGAAAAGAAAAGCAAATTAAATTTGTCTATAATGAACAATGATAAACATCATAAATTTCACCCGATATATTATATTTATACTGTACCCTTGTTCTGATTTTCTCAGCATACTTAATGCACCTCATATAATTGTAGATACAAGCAGTATTGGGAAAACAATCATATGATGATGATCTGCTAATAAGATTACATATAGTATAATGGAAAACACATTGAACAAAGAGTTAAGAAACTGATATTCTAACCCTGGTTCTCTGACATGCTAGCTAGTCATTCATTCTTACTGAGCTTCAGTTACAAAATGGAGGTTAAAATACTTACACTAGTTGTTTCACTATGTTGCTAAAAGGATTAGATGAAAACTTAAATGTGAATGTATTTTATGTTTTTAAGAAAATGTTAGTTTTTATTCTACAATGAGGTTACAGAGATTAAATAAGCTAATCTCCACACATATTTAACCTATATAAGATTTCCTACTATGTTGGAGAAGTGAGATATGGGAAGAAGGAAGAAAAATGTGGTACACAAAGTCTTACAAAAATGAATGTTAAAAACTATCTTTACATGAATTTAGGGGAAAAAGAGTATTTAGATTGATTTTTTAAAAAAGAAGAAGCTAATCCCCTATTAGATTTTCATGTCAAGAGGGCTTCTAGAGTTTATATTTCAGAAAAATGAATTAGCAGTTAATCTGATTTTTAAAAAGAAAAAGGAAAGCTAAACTACTTATATTTAAAAAGAAAAAGGAAAAATTATGGCAATTGATGAAGAAAATAAAGGAAACCATCAGAATCTTTAATTATATGCTCACAAAATTAACAACTTAGAGGAAATAGATAAGTACTTACAAAAATGTATAATATGTAGAATACTTAGATTAACAAAAAGCAGGCTATTTAAATAGTCTAATATCAGAAAAAACAAATTCCATGTCTTAAATGAACTCCCAAAGGAAAAAATAAAACTCCAGAACCAGATGGATTCACAAATGAATTCAATCAAACATTTAAAGAACAATTAACTCTAATATTATATAAACAGTTTGCAACAATTAAAAAAAAAAAGAAACATTTCAGTGATATAATTATGGAATTGTTATTGAAACTAGGAAGAGTCAACACATAGAGAAAACTGAAAATGAGTGGGTTACAACAATACATTAGAAAGATTATACACTATAACCACTTTGGGTTTATACCAGCAATGCAGGGTTGATTCAATGTAAGGAAGATTATAAATATTAGTATCAGGAATGCCTGGTTTCGAACGAAAAATAGTAATGAAATTCACATGGGGAAAAAAAGAGATTAAGTATCTCAAGGGAATAATGAAAAAAAAAAAGCAGAAAAGAATGAAGTTCATTAATAGCATATCTCAATCTGCACTACTAAGAAATAATGCTTAAAATTATTTGGTAACTAGTTTGATACTAAGTTTTGGTACTTAGTTCTTTTAAACAAAGAAGTTGATTAGTGAAAGATTAGATCTACAACATACAAAAGCTAAGGGCAGCTAGATGGCACAATTAATAAAGAACTAGCTCTATTAATTGAATGAAGTCAGGTGAAACCAAGTTCAAATTCAATCTCAGACACTTAACACTTATAAGCTATGTGACTCTGGGCAAGTCACTTAACCCCAATTGCCTCACCAAAAAAACCCAATACAAAACAAAATAAAAAAAATACAAAAGCTAACAAACATAGTAACACAATATTTGATAAGCCTAAAGATCCAAGTTACAGAGGAAAGGTTCCATATTTGAGTAAAATGTGCTGGGAAAACTGGATAAATAGTATGATAGAAATTAGATTCAGAACAATATCTCACACTATACAACAAGAAATGGATACATCACCTAGCTATAAAAGGTCACATCATAAACTAATTAGAAGAAAAAGGGAGAAATCACCTTTTATAGTTTTGGATAGTTGAAGGATTCATAACTAAACAAGTGATAGAGAGGAACATACAATATAAAATGGATAACCTTGATTATATAAAATGTAAAAGTTTTTGAACAAATAAATCTAATATAGTAAAAATTAGAAGAGAAACAAATACCTAGAAAAAATTCATAATGAGTTTCTCTGATAAAGATCTTCTATCCCAAGAAGCTGTTAAATTTTTAAGACTAAGAATCATTCCTCATGATAAATGGCAAAAGATATGAAAAGGTAGTTTTCAAAACAAGAAATTCAAGCCATCAAAAATCACATTAAAAAATCTTCTAAATTGTTAATAAAGAAAAAAAAAGCTAAGATATGACTTATATATATATTAGATTAACATAGGAAAATGAAAAATGTTAGAAAGGCTACAGGAAAACAGGTATACTAGTGAGCCACTATTAGAGAGGTTAATAAGTTCAGCCATTCTGGAAAAAAATTTGGAATTCTGCCCAGAATTTATTAACTGTGCATACCACTAGACCTAACTGTACCATTACTAGAGAAATACTGCCAAAGAAAGTGAAGAGGGAAATTTTCAAAATATTTATAGCAGCTCTTTTAATGATAGCTCGAAATTGGTAACTAAGGGGATGTCCTCTTCTTGAGGAATGGATAAATAAACCATGATATATGAATTATGCCTCAAAAAATAACAAAACAGCCAATTTTCAAGGAAACTGGGAAGACCACTATGAACTGATGCAGAACAAAGGGAGGAAAAAAGAATAATTTATACAATGATAGCATTATGGGGGGAGGGAAAGCAACTTTGAAAACTCATATCAAAAAAATAATAAAACATAAATGCAAAAGAATTAAAATGAAACATTAAGTGTAGCAAGAGATTAACTTAAGTCTTCCTGACTTAAAGTCCAGCATTTTATGTAATATATTACCCAGCTGCCTGATAACAAAAGAAGAGTACTATCTTTCATCTAAATACTTCAAGAAGCCAATGTATTAAACATGTACAATGCAAATTACAACTCCTTTACAACCTAGAATTTCTTAGTGTATTTCTATGGTTGAAAATTAACTATTGTGATTATAAGACTTTTCCAGCTTGATTAGAATGACTTTCAAATGCAAGACATGCAGCTTTGTCAACCAGACAAGAAAGCTCAACAGAAACTATCTGAGTTTATATTCTACTTATACAAAGTTTGAGAACCCAGAGTTATTTACACATCATGATGTACTAGAGTGTTTTTTTGGATGAACCTTTTTGAATCACATTATAAAAAAACTGCTGTGGTATATCCCTTCTGAGTCTATGCAACTTCTAAAATGGATTGGTTCCTAACAAATAATTTATGTTATTGGGAATCTGTGGCTTATCATTCATCTTATCATCTTACAGTGGCCATGAGATAGGAAAGTAGAGTATATAAGTATGTATTATTAATCCTAGATGTTACTTAAAAAACAAGTTTTTTGTTGTTTGGATTTGCCTTCAGTCCATTTTCCTTTTAAATATTTCTTGTATATAATTAGGAAATGATTTCAGCAAATGTTTAATTTAGCTCATTTTCATCTGGGTAGGATTTTAAAGATGTTCCTTTCCAAGTCATATAATTTTTTCTCCATATCTCCAAAAATTCCCATTCTTGGAAATTGTTTTCTAAAATGTTACAATTGCTATTTATCTACAACAGAAGTTTCAAGCACATGCTATATGTAGCTTACAACACTCCCAAGTGTGGCCCCAAAAGATTAAAATGCAATTGGAAAATACTTAACAAAATAAATAAAAATAAAACAAAATGTAGATAATATCACATTTTAAAACTAAATCAATATATAGCCTGCAGGCATCTTTTTGTAGGGATAAGTAGGCCCCATGTCTATTTGAGTATGTGCTCTTTTCCATTTGTACCAAAGCAGAATACCTAATCTACAAGAGGAATTGAAAGTTAGATCCAAATTTCATTAGTCGAGGGAGATTTGGGACCTACAAATTAAACCAAAACAAAGAAGCAATTTGGAGAGAGACAGATATATATAAACACACACACACACACACACACACACACACATACACACACATATATATACATATATATGTGTATATATCTATATCTATCTATCTATCTATCTATCTATCTATCTATCTATCTATCTATCTATCTATAAAGAGAGAGAATGAGAATAAATGAGCACAGAGAAGAATATAAAGTTATAACCCCAAATTTTGTCCTACCAAAGCATTATGTATAAAATATATCATTTAGGAAATATTAATTGACTCATGGATTATAATTCAAGTATTCATCATATAGCTCTTTACTTGTATCCCTTTTATGACCCTATCATGTATTATTTTGCCATTATTATATGATATATTTCCCTACAAAACTCTGAATTCCATAATGACAATAACTATATCTAAACTTTCTTCCCATTACATAGTACAGAACTTTGCACATGTAAGTACTCCATAAATGTTTGTTGAATTGAAATAAATAAATTTATTCTAGAAAATAAACTCATTTCAATATGTAAAGTGTGATTCTCTGAAAAGTAATCAAACTTTCCTTTTGCCTTGCTCTACAAATTGGAAGGGTAGGGAGGGGAAAGCAGCATTCCCATAGAGGATGAATTTTTATGTAGTGAGCTATGAGGAGGGGAATATTCATTCCCCAATTCTTCCAGTTTTAAATGTAAATGAATCATGGGACGTGTGATAAATTGGTTCTTGGCATCTCATTGCTTTAATATCATCTCTCTAGCTTGTCATCTCAAATGCCAGAAAATTGTTGTGGGACTGGCAGAATACTAGCTTCAAATATTCTGGTATTCAAATATTTTTGGTATATTTAAAATTTGACTCTCCTTTATCCTCCTCCCAGTACTACAGTTCATCAATGCTTCACTTACAAAGCTTCAAGCAAATAAAAATCCTCCATCTTGTAAAAAAAGATTAGGGACCCCTCATCTAATAAAGGATGCTTTCTGGCTTAAACATTCTTTAGGCTCAAAGTAAAACCATAGCATCATAGATGTAGAGCTAGAAAGGACCTTAGAGATCATCTAGTTCAAACTCTATAGATGAGAGTGCTCTGAGGTAGGTCTAGAGAGGTTAAGTTAACATACATACTAAATGATAGAGGCAGAAATGCAATCTGGGTCCTCTTACTCCAAAAACCAGTGCCTTTTTAAGAGATAACAAATTAGATCAGTCCCCTATTTTATTCATTCAAAGGTGAAATTAAATAGGGATAAATGTAAAATCCTCTACTTAGGTTCCAAAAATGAAAGTTTTCAAAAAAAAAGTAGGTTTCAAAAAAGTTGAAGGAGCTAAGAATACACACACACACACACACACACACACACACACACACACACACACACACACACACACACACACACACTTTAAGTTTGGCCCCAGAAGGCAAAACAAAGAACATTAGGTAGAAACTATGACTTAATAGTTATAGTCCTGATCAAAGGAAAATCTTAGAATGAGGGGTAACAAACAGGGAATAGACTTTCTGGGGAGTTAGTGGGTTCCCCCAAACAGAAGTCTTCCAAAACTTGATTAGCACTAGTTGGGTAAAATGTAGAAGAGATTGTGGTTTATGTATAAGTTGGACTAAATATTTAAGGCATGGTTGGATTTTTAATAGGTGTATTTCTAAGGTCCTTCTAACTTCAGGATTCTGTGGATCAAGAATAGATGTATAGAGGATTCCATAAAAGCCTATCTTCTTATGGGACAACTCATTAACAAGCAGTCTTTGTGATTATTCAACCAGTCCAGAATTCCTCTAAATACACTAGTGTTTAGCATGCATCCTTCCACAAGAATTGCACAAAGAATTGCATAAAAGACTTGATAAATACTTCACTGGACTCTAAGCATACTATGCCTACAATATTCTATTGATCTGCCTGGTTATTCTTTTCATTAAAAAAAAAAAAGTGGCAGAGTGGGCTGGGATGAGGACAAGATCGGTTTTGCATATTGCAATCTTGATGGAACTTTGTTAGTTATTCTTGGTTACTGATTTCCTTTCTAAAAGCTCACAAGCTATATCTTAAATGATATGATTTCAAATTTTGATTTTTTATAAAAATTTTGAAAATCAGTTCATTTGCTCTCTTCCTATGGCAAATTTTTTTTCTCCTCTACTTTATCATGAGATACTTCTCATATTATTCAAGATCAGTGGGAAGTTATTGTTACATAGTAATGTGTGAATTTTTCAAATTTATGAAAAACAAAATGCTTTTACAAGTGTCTTAAATATTAAAAATTCACCACCTTAAATAAGATTTAAAAAATATAAGTCAATAGAACAAAACCTATGGATCATAACTGAATTGTGCCTTGCATATTGTAGACAGTGTTTGACAAATATCTTTTTAAAATGTATGTTTATATATTGTATTTAATATATACTTTAACATATTTAACATGTATTGGTCAACCTGCCATCTGGGGGAGGGAGTGGGAGGAAGGAGGGGAAAAACTGGAACAAAAGGTTTTGCAATTGTCAATGCTGAAAAATTACCCATGCATATAGCTTGTAAATAAAAAGCTATAATTAAAAAAGTATGTTTAGTGTGCTTTTATGCATATATGTGTATATGTAGATATATATGTGCATACATATATAAACCTATTTCAAAATATATGGAACGATTTAATTTAATATGCATATCTCTTTTAAGTGGTGGTTGTTTTCTGCTTTAATGCATTTTTACTGCTTTGAATCCTAGGCATATATTCAGATTCATTTCTTCTCTCTCTTCAGGCAGTTTCCACAATATATAAAGTTTTCATTTGAAATGTACTCATTATTGATACCATTTGCTACTTCAGGGTTTGGCCAAGTCAACATCAATCTTATTCATCCTGCAAATGCTTATTTTGTTGAACCAACGGTCTGAATCCACAGAAACTAAATTTTAAACATTTTGAAAGAATCACATTATCTGTTACTGGTAACAAAATCTCCAACTGTTATTCTAGATTTTTATGGAAAAAGGAGAAGGAACAAATACTCATGGTAGTCCATAAGATAACACAAATATGAAATGTAAATAGCCTTGAATAGCCTCCATGAAAAAATGTTTGTATATTTTCTGAGATGCTTGTACATTATTGGATATTTTGGCTCCTCCAGTGAAAATTCAGTGGCCTACTTAGTTAGAAAATTCAATGCCTTCTTAATATTTTTTTCCCTCACTAAGCAGAACTTAAGTATAAAGAAGAGAAAGCATATTCTTTCCTAAGAAGCTGTGTAAGGAAAACAAATGACCTCATGAGACTCTACTTACTAACCTTTCACAATATTGCTTGATTTAGTGACAAAATAATAATAGCAATAATAGTAAAATAAAATAATAATAATAGTAAAAATAGTAATGATAATAAAATATGTCATTACCTGATTAGAGAATCTCATGCTAACATTCCGCTGATCCTGTAGAGGGATGTATCTATGGATTGGGTCAATGTCTTTGGGACTTATTAAGTCATCAGCTGAAAAGGAAGAAAAGAAATGACTGTATCAAGCTGAGTCTAACGTTTCAATGGCGTATCAGGTACTATGCAAATCAAAACTTTTTATGATCTATAGGAAAAGTGCAGCTTCTACCATTTATCCTAATAATCTCAATATTCTTTCCCTTTTTTTTCCCAAACTCAACTCCAGGTTTGAAGAGCAATGACTCAGGTTGAAAATATTAAAGGCATAAACAAAATGATCAGGATTATTCGTGCATATTAGTATAGACTCTATGGGTAGATTTTCATAGTATTGCACAGCAAAGAGAGAGCTGACCTTGAATCAAGGAAAATCTGGGATCAAGTCTTTCTTCTGAGAAGTAATGACTATATGACCCTGGATTAATAGCTTAATATCTTAGTTCAGTCACTTAACATTTCTAAACCTATATATGGCAGAGAAGGTGTGAATTCACATTGCAGTCATTTCCTCCCTAGATAGTTCTCTCTGATAGCAAAATCACAGGATTAGTTCCTTTTCCTATCCTACAAACCTAGAGGTAAAAGAGATCCCAAAGATTAGTTAGTCTTGCTCCAACATTTTAACATGAGGACAAGAGACCCAGAAGGTATCCAAGCTAATAAATGTAATGGAAGAGGCAGAATTTGAACCTATGTCTCTTTAGACGATAGCACACTATTTTTCATTCCTTCAAGAAGCAATGAGCTCTCTGTTCTGAAGTAGAGGGGCTGAATATTTTAATTGGTAAATTGGAAGAAATCATCGATCATTTAAACTAAAAAAACAAAATCAGGAAAAAAAAGGGGGGAAAAAAACCTGTGAATTATTTTTCCATCTTAATAAACAGTTCAATCATAAAGACATTTGAAGCTACTTGAGTGGGAGTCATAATGTAATTACAGAACTAAAGTTACAGAGCATAATATTAACTTGCCAAATTGCTGAACTGAAGAATATTTTAAAATTGCATTTTCATCATAAAATCTTTAAAAATACTGAAAATCCTATTTTTTCTTAAGAAAAAGAAATCAGTGCATTTGGTTTTTCAATTTTTTTCCAACAGCACTTAACCTCAATTACAAGGAGATACACAGGGTAAAGATATTATGAAATGAAATCTGTCAGTGATTTGCAGGTATGTACAATACTTTTTGCAATGCTGAACATATTCTTTTTAGGAGAAGCAAGAATGAAATTTAATATAAATTTTAGTTGTTGCTAAACATAAGCACAAAGCCCAAAGCAAACCTCTAAAATCCCAACAATAATGGGTCTCATTGTTTGTAGAATGTTGAATATTTGATATATTTAATATATATTTAAGAGCAAGGGCTGCTGGTGTTTATAGTATGCAAAAACTAATTTTTTTTAGTAGTTTTAAAATGCTATATACACACATGGTTCTTTAAAAGTACTAATCAATACAGATGAAGAGAAATGAGACTATTTGTGCTGAAAGATCCATTTAACTGTTTAAAAAGAATGGTGTGGAAATTTCAAACTACAGCACACTTTAACTGATGCACTTGGAATTATACCTGTCATATACTTGCTCAGCTTTGAAAAAGTCATACTAAATGGATTCATCAGTTACAATGGGAAGTGTTTTCCATTCAGAATTAAAGAAAAAAATCATATCCATACAAAATTAAAAATAACTCAAGCATAGTTATGCACCTTCAGTTTACCTAAAAACTTTTAGCAATAGAAATGATTTTTCATTTCATATGCTACATGCACCATTGGAACACTGAACAAAGACCAACTGGTAAACTTCAAATGATGCCAGGATACATATTCTATAAATTAATTTGCATATAATAATCAAACTATTTGCATAACTGTATGTATACACAATGACAAAAATTTGACAAATAGGTAATCAAAAGAATAACTAACAAAAGTGCTTATAAAATTATGTGAGGCAGTATAAATCTATGCACAATGGACTTATGTCCTAAGTGGGGACAGTATCTTGTTGGTACAATTAAAAGACTCTCAATTATTTACATTTTTTGAACACTTTTCTTTTTCAAGGCAATTGCAGCTAAGTGACTTGTCCAGGGTCACACAGCTAAGCAGTATTAAATGTTTGAGAACGAATTTGATTTCAGGTCCTCTTGATTCCAGGACTGATACTACTATCTACTATATTAGGACAATCTTAAGTTTCTTGGATGGAACTAAAGTTCAGTAAACAAACAACAACAACAACAAAGGTAAAAACAAAAACAAAAACAAAAAAACAGGAAGAAAGCTGAAGAAAAAAAGATTGATATAGTCTTTACTATTTAAAGCTATTACTTGGATCACAGGATTTTCTTTTTTTTTTTTTTTTTGAAAAAAAAATTCAGTCAGTTGACAAACATTTATTAAATTCTTACTACATGTGGTAGACATTATGCTGAGCAGTAGACATCCAAAAAAAATGGTAAAAACATTATTTCTGCTTTCAAAGAGCTCACATTTTAAAGGAAAAACAACATGTAAATAAGTAGGTATATACAACAATACATAGAGTAGTTGAAAAAAAAACTTGCTGTTATATCATATATTTATTTCTATTTATAAATGTAGCTTTCCATGAATAAAAATATAAGCTTGAGAGAAAAGGAACGGTTTCTACAAGTTCCATGAGGAAAATCTTATTTAATTTGCACCTTTTTCTCACAGAATAATAAGATTTAGAGCAGGAAAAGACCTTAGAGAATCAGATGTATTTCACTCCTTTCATTTTACAGATGAAGAAAATGAGTCCTAAATAGAAGAGATAACTTGCTCAAGACCATATGGGCACTATGCTGTAGAGCTTATATGACTACCAACCATTGCTCTTTTCACTATGCCATTCTTCCTTACATTCTTTAGTTCACTGAAAAATAGTCATTAATATGTATATTTAAGTAATATACATAATTATGGTTCTTCAAAGAAATAAGCAGAGTTTTGTTTTACTAAGTAATTCTAGTTGAGGGAGAGGTTTAATGACAACTTCTTAGTACTAAGAAAGCCAGTCAGAGTAAGTTAAATGAAAAAACAACTCAACTATGTGTTGAGTATGCACTCAGGTCACTTGCAATCACTCTTTCCCACAAAATAGATATTGATACTGTTTAGAAATTCATTACCTTTTGGTTTATAATTTAGGAAGTATCAAGAATCTCTAAGAAGCAATCATCTAGCAATATATCCTTTCTCTTTTTGTATTCATTTTTTAATATAATTGATCAGTGATTGAATCACGTGCTCTATTAAGAAATAGTCAAAATGAATTCCATTTGAAGTCAACAAACCAACATAAATCAACCATTTTTTAAGCACTGCTGAATACATCTAAAAATGTACTGGATAAAAATAACTCCCCAAAAGTGGGATTCTAGAGTTAACCATTCATGCCAACGCTCAGCGGAGTTTGATACTAAGTGTCTACTGGACAAGCTAAAAAATCTACACTGTCCTATGTGATAAACATTCTCCATGAATATAAAAATGGTATGGAATAATACACATGGTATTCAAAATTAAAAATGAAAAAATTATGAAAAACTAGTTTATAGAAGAATAAAAACCCATTTAATGTAATAGAATTGGGTTAAAGGGAGAGGAAAATAAAATAGTTACTCTGTATTACAGTAGTAGTAAATGAATAAGTAAATGAATCCAGGCAGCTAGGTGGTGCAGTGGATAGGGCATCAGCCCTCAGACACTTAACACTTCATAGCTGTACGACCCTGGGCAAGTCACTTAACGCCAATTGCCTCAGCAAAAAAAAAAAAAAAAAAAAAAAAAGGAGTAAATGAATCAAATGAAAAGTGAAGTATCAATTATTTTAGTCTATGTCACAGAGTCAGTAGGCTTTTAAAAGTTAAATGGGAACTTAACTACCATTTTAGACCATTGTTTTTATGAGAAAATATTTTCTGAACAATGGAATCCAAACAAATGGCTCAGAAAGAGTTGGAACAGAAATAACTATTAATACTTATTGCTTTTATTTGTAGTTTTAACTTTTTAAAAGCATTTTCATTCACTTATTCCATTGCAACAAACATTTATGTAGAACCTATTGTGTGCAGAGCTAGTGTGCTATAACTAGAGGAATTTCCTTATGGAACTGGAAGTTTAATAAGGGATATAAGATATAAATAATTACAACATAAAAGAAATAGTTATTAAGTCCATGCACAAAAGACATACATAACAAGTACCTAGATACAGACCGAGATCTGGTCTTGAAGTCAGAAAGATGTGGATTTGAGCCATTCCTCCAAGATAAATTAGTTGTATTTGATAATAAGTGGACAAATCTCAAACATTTTCTCTTCCTACACCTGAAGGTCTGAACAGTGAGAACCAATCTGTTGTTTAGAAAAATGCTTTCTTCAAATATGACACTTCATCTCCTGACTGGACATTTCCCTTGGCTGTCTCCCATGCCTCAAATAATTTCCTACTGAGAGAATAATTTATTTTGGATCCTACTCTATTCTAATCAGTATTAATCAATTTGATAGAATCGTATCAAAATTCTGTATATAAGGGCCCAGAGCTGTGAGTTGCAGATTTTAAGTTCATTTGCTTAACTATAGGATGTTAGTTAAAGGCCATCCACCTTTGTTTTGCCTTGTGATGATGACCAAGTTCAGTTTAGCAGAGGTGACAACTACATGGAAAGAGCCCCAAAATACTTTGTACTTCTGGACCAATTACTTGTCCAATAGGAACAGATGATATAATTGACTGTAATAGCTTGTACCATTTCCTCCTACCTAAATTAAGGAGAAGCCTGTCCATCTTAAGTGGAGATATTCCTTGCTTCACCCAACTTCTGACCATGCTGACATGTTATTTTGCTTATTCAGTGGAATTATTTGGTATAGCTATCTTGGAATGGCTGGACAGATAGCTCTATTATAACAGGACCCTGGAAGGAGGTAGTATCTCAGATCATGAGGAAGATCTGAATTCTGCTTATTAGCAGGGACCATGGACCCTTCAATAAAGTGTCACTGGCTCAGATCTCTGCCTCAATCTCTCTTATTTTCAGTGGGATAACTAATTTCCACACCACCTACTCTGCCTCCTGCCTTCCCAGGTTTCTTTTAAGTCTCAACTAAAGTTCCAACTTCTATATGACGCCTTAAGTAGTTTTTTTAATCTTAGTGCTAAGGTTATTTCTAATTCTTCTTGTACATATCTTGTTTGCACATAATTATTGGCATTTGTCTCCTCCATTAGATTATAAGCTCCTTTAGAGAAGAGAGCATTTTTACCCTTTTTTGTATCTCAGAATTTAACACAGTGCCAGAAAAAAAGTAGGCATTTAATAAATATTTGACTTGATCCTCAGGTCAGATGTAAAATTTGTTCATTACATTGTACAAAGACAGCAGTGTAGATTTGGAAAAGGAAGAAATTATCTGGTTAATGTTAACTAGAAAATTCAAATAATTACAATCTGCTATTTGCCAAGATTCTGATTTTACTGAATATCAAAGAGAAAGTAGATCATTAGAACATATGTATATTTGTGTGTGTGTATGTATGTATGTATGTGTATATCTCCAGCATTCTATTATGAAATAAGGGAAACCTAGAAAGATTAATACCCCCTAATAATACCCCCTATTAAATTTAATAAAATTTCTAAATTCATGTAATAGATAATTAGTCCAGTGGTTAGTACACTGATTAGTACATGGTAGGCACTTACAAATGCTTTTTGATGGAAATATCTTAATATTTATGTTTTTTTGTAGAGAGAAAGAATCCAGATCTGTGGTTTCACTAGTAGTAGGATAGTACGTAGTACTACTAGCAGTGTAAAAACTCACTCCAACAATATCTCTATATAACTTGAAATTTTAGAAAGTTGCTTAGATTGCACTGAGATGTTAATTAGCTAATTCTAATAAACTTGCTTTTTTTGCACTTGATGAATAAAAAGTTTTAAAATCTGTGCTCTTGTTTTTATAAAGTATAATAAGCATAATTTATTCTTTAATGACTAAGGATTGTGCAGTGTTCAGGGTCAAAATTCTGAATAAAAATTTTTAGAACTCTAGCCATGAAAAGCTGAAGGAAATAGCACTGGACATGCACTGATCACAGAATACATTAAGGAAGATTGTAATTATCTTCCATTCTTAACATTTACTATCTCTTCCTAAAAGTTTAAAGAAGAAAGCAAAATTCAAAGTTAATCCTGGCTTTTATTAACTGAGGCTTTAATAGAATATGTACTAGATTACTTATCAACTTTATTTTAATGAACACAACCTTATTTAGCAACTCTTATTAAATTTAATCAAGATAATTTGCTTTCTTCATTCCAAACAGTATTTTATACTATAGATGCTTTTAAAATTGATAAATTTTAAAACACATTAGTCTAATGAAGAAAAAAGTATCTTCCTGTGAGTTAGGAGAATTAAGTTCCAGTTTTCTTGTGTCAGGTTTTAATTATTTGTATCTAAAATAAGCAGCAAGTCATTCACCCTGTCAAAACCTGGTTCTACTTCTGAAAATTCAACGAATATTTATTAAATTCCTATCATGTACAAGCTACTACCATCAAGAAGCCAACATTCTACTAAGGAAGACATGAATATAACATATACACAAGCAAATAAAATTATATGCAAAGTAGCACAAAGTAATTTCAAAAAGAAGAGACTGAGGTCCAGTAAAATTGAGCTCTGCTTTGAAGGAAACTAATGGATACTATAAAGTAGAAAGGAGAAAGAAGAACACTGCAGATATGCACAAGCACACATTCAGATATTCAGTACAAAGGCACAGGTAGAAAAATGTACTTTACGTGCCTGTGTTGTATACTTTCAAGTACTATATAAATATGAAATACTTTATTTTCACATGAATGTTGATTTTTGAGGTTTATTCACATACAACAATATAGATACTTTCTGGATATTTAGCTTAAGTAACTTCCAAAATTATTTCTTTTTTTTTTTTTCCCCCCCCTGAGGCTGGGGTTAAGTGACTTGCCCAGGGTCACACAGCTAGGAAGTGTTAAGTGTCTGAGACCAGATTTGAACTCTGGTCCTCCTGTATTCAAGGCTGGTGCTCTATCCACTGCGCCACCTAGCTGCCCCTCAAAATTATTTCTAATGGGAATTTTATGAGATTATTTTAAAAGAATTATTGCTTATGAATGGCTTTGCTTTTCAATGTATATTTACATCAGAATTTTCAAAGAATTATTGCTTATGAATGGCTTTGCTTTTCAATGTATATTTACATCAGAATTTTCCTAAAGTGTTAAGGACCCCACCTAAGTGTGAAAGCCCCCACAGCTGTGAATCATAACACATTTGAAAAAATTTCAAGTTAGCCTTTACTGATGCAGATGTTGCTTATGAGTTGGGAATGAAATAATCAGAGGCAAGGGGAAGAAGAGAGAGGTAAAGAGAATGTAACTGCCTCTCAGTCTCCTTGTAATATTATCATTCTGTCACATGAAGGGATCTATTCTGCTGGTTAGAAATGAATGCCCTGAAGCTACTAGCAGGTTGCTCCCCAACACTAAATTATTTTTGTATTACTTATTTTCTAACTAATCTAATATTTCTAAGCTAGAGCTTCATATCAGAAACAGCAATCTATATCATTTACCCAAAATACTAACTGGATTCTGCTTAGTTTTCTCAATAGAGATACATTGTCATATCCATCAAACTCTATGGTAGACACTGAGGAAGATACAATTTTTGGTAAAACACTATCCTTAAGCTACATAGAGTATGCACTAGACAAAAGAGCATAGGACACAAATTTTAAAATAAAATCACATGATATGTGCATTAGAGATGCTCAAAACAAAGTGTCATATGATGCCTGAAAAGAAAAATCCTTATAAATCATTGAAATCACAGAACACAATGAAGGAAATAGCATTGAAATTGGACTTTCAGTTCTGGCTAGGAAATCATAAGGTGAAGATGGGATAATTACACATATCAGGAAAAAAAAGTTGTCAGTTTAGAGCATAATAATATGTAGAAATAATGTAAAATAGGTCTTGAAAGGAAGATTGAAGTTATGGAAAGCTTGAAAATCAAGCAGAGATATTTGAACTTTACTCCGTAAGTCAGTTGTATCAAACTCAAATAGATATGGGGACCACTTATCTGTATATAAGGATCCCTGTGGGTTACATATTGATTTAGTTTAAAAATATAACATTTCAACAGGTGGTAATAAGTATCTAAAATAAGTTGGTGATGTTTGGAAGAGGAGAGGATGGATTCATAACAGAGAATGCTGAAGATTTGGTAACACAAAACATCAGGTGGGAGAGAGAAGAAAAAAAATTAAATATAAGTCCAGCAAAAACATTTAGAAGTATTTAGCATATAAACAATAAATACTTGCTTACTATCAACATGAATGAAAGAAAGGATGAGGGTACAACTGACATAAATAATGAATTAAAAAAGAAAAAAAGAAAAAAAAAGGACTAAGAAGCAGGTTTGGAAGGGTAGATAACAAACTTGATTTAAGACATGATGAGTTTGAAGTACCAATGGGCCATCTAGGGATGTCAAAGAAACAGTGAAAAAGAAGAATAAGTTGCATAGAGGTGAAATAGCAAGCCACACTGAATGGATGAATAACTGCCCAGAAGGATAGAAAGAAAAGAGGATGAAAGTGAGGAAGAGAATGAAGAGTTAGTGAAAGACAGCAATAAGGAAGAAAGAATCAAAAGAGTGTGAGTTGTCTAGAGGTCATGGTGAGGAAAACACACAGAAAGCATGGGTGGTCAACCAGTATCCAAAAATGCACGTAAATCAAGGAGAGTAAGACTGTAGAAAGTCTTTGGATTTGGCAAGTAGGAAATCATTATTTATATGTACAAAATCATTCCCAACAGATAAGTGGTCAAAGGATGTGAACAAAAAGTTTTCACAAGAAGAATTGCAAACTATTAACACCACATGAACAAATGTTCCAATAACTAATAAAAAGGGAAATGCAAATAAAATCTATCTGAAGTTTTACCTTAGACTCTATAAATTGACAAAAGTGACAAAAATGGGGATAGTTATTATTGGAAAAATTGTGGGAAGACTAGTGCAAATCAAAATGCAAGTCAGCACTCAGAAAAGGCTATGAACATTACATGCTAACAAGGGACAGGAGAGATGAAACAAGCATTATTTTACAAACCACAATATCAGCACAATCATAGGAAGAGTCAAAAGAGACGGAGAGTGTAGAAATTATTTTTGTAGTTTTGATGACCCTAAAAAGGGTGGGGTGAGAACATACTAGGGAAGAAAAGCATAGCAATGAAAGGTATATATCTATAATCTCACATAACTGATAACACAAACAGAAGTCTATATAATTGAATAAGGAGTGGAGGGAGCAATATCACTTGAGGATTGTTATTAACTAATACAAAATAAAATAAACATTTATGTGACAATTTACATTACAATAGCATTGTAAAAATGAACAATTTTGGAAGATTTAAGAACTGAACAATTCAATGATAGATTATGATGCTAGAGAATCACTGATTTAGAATGATGTCAATTTCAAGTTTTTTAGTGAAGGAGGTTAGGTGGTATGCTTCATAGTCTGGAGAACCGAAGTCATAATGGGAAAGTATGAATTACTTCTGAATGGGACTGATTGGATGAAGTATTTCTCAGTATTGAGTCACAGGGAACCTATCACAGGGAACCAGAACTGGAACCTTGGGGGAGGTCATTTGCTCTCTGGAGGAATGAACTTTGAACCTGAGGCATAGGAAGTTACAGGAAGTGGCATGACCTGTGGGAAGCAGACAATATTGGCGACCATTGGTCAAGGATGGTTACATCTTGTTAGTCTATCTAAGGAAAAGGCTTGGGTCTTTTGCTATTTAACCAGGTGTTCTACTTCCTGCTGGTCAGGCCAAGCAAGTGGCAGGAGCTGGGATGGCTCCCAGGTGTGTCTAGGCCTCTCCCTTCAGGGATTAAATAAATGCTTTCCTTTGTACCTGATGATGTCTCTGATTACTTAATTGGGAAGGGAGTCTTGCCCCTAGCACGTCACAGACAGTTTATGGGGTTTCGAGCCTGAGATCTGGCTTCCTAGAGAGATGGCTAGTGGGCCCCTGATTCAAGATAGGTGCCAGGTTGGGATCTCCAACCAACGTTGAGATCAGACTCTCAGCCTCTTTCTCTGTGAAGAATGGGCCTACAAAGAGATACTTGGGTACAAACAGAGGGCACACAAGTCTTCTAAGATGAAGCCCGGGTGAGAGAAAAAGTCAGGTAACATGCATATGTAATCCTAGAGGCACTGCTCTTGAACTATCCTTGTGGGCCCTGGGATCATCAAGCCTTGGGTGATCCAGATTAAGGGGTGAGGGCCAGATTAATGCCCTGTTACAGCACAGGATAGGGGCGCTCTATGGTTGGCTATGAAGGTAGGCAACTCCTTCTAACTCTGGTCTACCAAGAGACCCTGGAGGGGTTTTGGCTTCTGAAGACCAGTGGGATGAGATTGGATGCTCTGAGAGACAGCAGTCCAACTCAAATCTTTGGAGCAAAAAGGAAAAAAAAAAAGGTGCACTTGGGTATTTTTATATGTGGGAAAGTGGGGAAGAGATGGTCTCTTCTGTTACATTACCTCATCTGATCCCTACAACAACCTTCTAAGGTAGAAGCTAGATTATCAGAGTATGGAGGTAAGTCTGGATTCTCAGATACCACATCAAAGGGATGGGAGCTGAGACTAATTTTACCAGACTGAAGGCTGTAAGTATAGAAATTATCTCTTTTGTCCAACTTGATCTAGTTAATTTGGCAATGCTCATTGCCAGAAAATAGACAAGTAAGTGATTTTTATTTATTTATTTTTTTTGGATACAGTAAGATATAGTGACAAAAGCTCTAGAAACAGAATTCTTGGGTTCTTTATTAGGTACAAACTGAAGCAAATCATTTCCCTCTTTATGACTCAGTGTCCTCATTTGAATAACAAAAGTATCAGACATAGGAGGAAACTGAGTTTGGTTATTCAAGGATGGACTCTATTTAGTTTTCAAAAAGTATCACTCAATTTCATCCAGAAAGTGGAATGATGAAAAATCATTACCTAGCTAAACGGTAAATTATCCATTTTTCTCTTCTTAACTGAGTATAATGCAAGAAAGTGAGAATCAAGATATTTAGAATTTAAATTCTAAACCCTGATTTGCAGGTCTCAGCACTGGACTCCTATGTCAAAGTCCTAATACTGTTATTTATATCTAGGATACTAAGTAGTATACAAATAGATGGTTGTAAAATGGCCAGAGATGTGAAATGCTACTTACTTTTATCTTATTTATTTATTAAATACTGCAAAACTAAACTCCAACCAATTTCAAATACCAAATTAGTAGACTCTCAAGTCTTTGAGAGTCAAGTCTCAAGGATTTAAGGTGTTAGTATCATTGAGATGACAGTTACAATCTAATTACAATTACATTTTTTAGGTTAGCATTTTTTTCAAATACCTCATTTCCATGTGCAAAAATATTTTTTGGATTTGCTACTGCACTAAAAAGAAGAAATGTTATCAATAACATTGTCTTTTGTGTTTATACTGTCCTCTTCCTAGAAGAATAAGCATGGACAAATTTCCCATGTGTCCTTTAATTAGCATTATGCAAATAAAAACAGCCAATTAAGGGCAGAATGTAAAACATTAACTCAATTTGCTTTGCATTAGTGGGTTTGTGTCGAGCCTTTCTTAAATATTATTTTCCACACACTTATGCAACATTGAAACTGAAAACCTGGTTTTGAAATATATTTCCCTAAAGGAATGTAAAGAAAGAATGGAAGACTATTACTCTTAAGAGTACAAACAAATGTAACACATAACCTAATACTGGAGAGAAGAGAGACAACAATGGTATTTCACAGAATAAACTGTTAGGTTCCCTACTAGGTGCTAAGTCAGTACTTAACAATTCTGTAGCTCAGAGTTTACACCTTTAAAGGAGTTTACACCTTTAAAGGAGTTTACACCTTTAAAGGAGTTTACACCTTTAAAGAAGCAAGTTCATTGGTTGTAAAGGAGTTTCCACTAGCCCCTTCTCTGGGAGGATAAAAGGAGCCAACATTGAGTGGGCAGAGCAGTCTGGAAGAAGTCAGTCTGGAAAGAGAGACCCTGGATTGGGTCAAAGATAAGACTTCCCAGGAGAACTTCAGGGAAGCTGGAGGAGATTCAGAGCCAGGATTCAGGAAGAACAGGATTCGAGATTCTACTGTGGTGCTGACTGAAGACACTTGGACAAGAGCAGATTCACAAGAATAAAATAAAAACCTGCTCATGGAGATTCACAACTAGGATTGACTTTGGGAAACCCGCAATCCCATACTCTTGGAGGCAAAGTCTGATTCATTCCCACATCTACCTTCGCTTTGGCTGGAGGCTTTGGATTCAGAGGGAGCTAGAGACCGAAGCTGGCTGGTGGCATTCTGACAGGAAAAGATTCAAGAGTTTGAAAGACACAATACAGAACTAAAGCCAAGGCTGCCTCCCCAGAAGCTCCCCAAGAGATCTCTTCCCAGAGAACGATCGCAAATCTAGAGACAACAGAACATTACATTTTGGGCCCAATGTGGGACAAAGACTTTTTTTGCCTATCCTGACTCTGGCTGATTCTGAGCCCTTCAGGGGGCTAGCCCAGACTTAATAGTAAACAGTTGCATAAGTTGTACAATTCAGTTACAATGCTTCCAATTAGCTTTTTCTCATTATTTGTCATCTTCTACAAAGGCATTTCATCTACAAAAATGATTGTCCTTTTGATAAAGGCACTAAAAACTATCATGATTTTTCAACAAATTTTAAGAAGGAAATCTAACAACTGGCTTTTTTCTGTCACCATACTATCTTTCATTTGCATATGCCCCAAGAATTCTGATCAGTTTCTTAGATTCTTAAGAAACTGTACAAAATGATTTTTCATTGCATTCCAAGTGATAGATCCATTAGTCTTTTAACTATCATGAGGATTGCTACAGTGAATATATCAAAGTAGTTAACTATCCATCATTCAATTCCTTTTGGTATATGGTTACCTAGAAGCATAAATGACAAAATGGATAAGTTAAATCAGAAAGTCATGGCTTCCTAGGAAACTTTTAAAAGATGCAATCTGGTCTTTACAATGCTAAAGATCTTTTTCAAAAATGCTGAACTTAAGCTGCAAAACCAAAAGGAGCAAAGAACAAAAAAAAAAAAAAAAAAAAAAAAAAAAGATTTGGCAAAGATTGGATATGTAAGTTGAGTAAAAATGAGGAGTCAAGTGAGGAGACTGAAGTTGCCAACCTGGGAGACTAGGAGGATACTGGTACCCTCAACAACAAAAGGAAAATTCAGAAAAGTAGAGCATTTTGGGGAAATGATAATGAGTTGTTTTGAACATAATTAGTTTTAGATGCCAAGGAAACATCTTATTTGAAATGTCAAATGTATAACTGGAGCTTAGAAGATTAGAACTATAGAGATAGTTCTGGGAATTATATGCAAAGAAATAACTGGCCCCATGGGAATTTGAAATTACTGTTAGCATAATAGAGAGAGAAAAGAGGAGGGGAAAAAAAAAAAAAAAGCTAAAGACAAACAGTACTTTGGGTGATGAGGGGTAAAGGGAACACACATATTTAAGGAGTATGACCTGGATGAAGATCCAGCAAAAGAAGCTGAGAAGGAATAGTCAGGAAGAAAACCAAGAGAGATTAGTGTCATGAAAACTCAAATAGGAGAGAATATTTTAGAAGAAGAAAGTTATAAACAGTAGAAAAGAAAAATGTTGATAATGAATATATCAGATGCAAATTTTGGACAATAAAAAGAACTAGTATTTATCTTTCTTTGCTTCTTCTACTTACCTAGAAGTTTTGCAATGACATAAAGAGCTTGTCCCCACAGGAAAAATTTTCCATCACGCCCACAGTTACTAGGAAATCTCTTCTGACTACCAGGATTTTTCTTCTCAGATTCCACAAAGTCAGCTGGCACATAATAATACTTTGGTACAACAGGATACCCTGCAGAGTTTAAAAATAAATACTCAAATAAAATTAGTTTCCTTCTATGATATTCAATCTTTATAAAATGAAAATGGTTTTAGAGGAGAGTTAAAGGTAATACATGTGATAATCAAAACTCGACAAACTGAATGATTGTCTACAATCTCCTTTCATTCTAAAAATGTATTACAAAATACAGAGAAAATATTATGTCCTTAAAAAAAAAGTTTCTCACCAAGCAGTATGATAATCTCTTAACTTTTTTTTTTTTTTTTTAATTTTAACAACTGTATGCAGAATAACAAGTATGAATACTTAGAGGAAAGGGAAATACTATTTTAAATAGGATTAATCCAGGGAATTTTCATAAGTGAGATCCTTTCCCATCTTAAGTGAAGAATTATATATCTAAATCCTTTGTTAGAAAAGGAATTCCCATTTAAGTGTTAAGCCTATTACCTCTTAGTCAGTACTGGAAGAGGGGGAAAAAAAAATCAACTTCTCTTAACGCTAAATAGACAAACTTTAAAAAGTCTTTTTTTTTTTTTTCCTAAAGTATCTTTACTTAAAAGCATAAAAATCATTATTTTAAGTGAGGGACCTCTAACTATTACATGGAGGGAAAATCACCAGAATTGTAGGGGACTATAAAAGTGTTACAAGTTTATATTAAGAATTCAATTATTCTGAGATTGCATATGCTTCAAGATCTCCCTAAAATCTCGTCACTTCATTTTTACATTAAAGCTTATGTCATCAACAAGTACATCTCAGACCTTTTACTGGCATATATGTTTATAATGCATGGGGAAAGTTAATAAATAAGGACATTTGGGGGCCCAATGTGTAGTAAGTGAAACCAATGAACTTTCCCATAATCTCTAAATCTGATTCAAGAAACCCCTAATACCTTTAATTTATACAATACAATAACTAAAATCAATGTGTTGGATCATCTTGAACAAAACTGAACATATCACTTTATTAATATTCACATTACTACTTTTCAAGTATTCCTGCTAACAATGAAGCTAATACATACAAGTACAAATGATTCCCAAGAAATCAAAACAATTTGAACAATATCTAGTTGCAGTTTAAGAGAATAAAAGGGAGATATACAAGAACACCATTGCTTTCCTAAAACAATTTGTTTTTTGAACAAAAAATGAAACCACATAGAGTAATCATCCACTAGGAGGTTTTTGGTAATAGAAAAAATAAGACAAAACATAAAAGAGTAAAGACTGCAATTTTATTTATTGCAAAATAATATTCTTTCACAGTATGAGCTCTAAATGCTTAGAAGAAAGGTGGCATTATGACAGTAATCATACAGCTTGCCCAAGGAGAGTCCTTGAACACACTAATTTAGATAGATTAAGTTTTGGTCACATATTACATTAAACTCACAACTTACATGGTAAAGACACTAGTGAATATACAATAAGCCTACAAAACATAGATTGCCAAACTTTCAGGATTATGACTATAATTCTATAGTTGAGACTAGACCTAGTTGCTAGTATTTAACTTCATTCTTCTCAAAGAAAATGAAATGGTTTAAGAAATGAAATATCATAAAGAATTCATGAGTATTGCAGTTTTTTTTTTTCATTTCAAATTGCTTTATTAGCCAGGTTTGAGGCATCATATACTTTCTCACATTATTAATATATTTTTACATCATTTGGATGAAATTTGGATAAAAATGAGATCTCAAGTAGGAATTATAGCTGTACCTTCTGTTGTCTGATGTAGGACTGGAGTCAGAAGATCCTGGTATTCCTTTACTTGTGAAGGATTTCCTTTAAAAACTCCTGAAGAATAGAATCATACAATTTCTACATTTAAATAAATATCTGACCAACTTGATACAATTAGTGACTGAGTTATTATTATTTATTTCCCTCAATGAGTAAAAATCAATGTAAAATCAAATTGCAAGCTAAAAATTAAAACTATAAATCCTGAAAGATTAAAACAAAGAAATTTATTTCAGAAGGCCACCTGGACTTTAAAGATTTAAAAAAGTAAACTTTAATAGTTTGAAACTTTACTACATTTATACTATGGATATTAATATTATATATATTTTGAATAATACAGAATATGTTTGTATGGACACTGTCTCCATTGATCAAATCACAACTTGTCCCTGAATTACTAGATAGTTATCATGCATTAGTGAGACTTGGGTTAGGGTGAGTATTTTTTTAATAGCCAAGTTATAGATCAGCCTATCCAAACTTAGCTAGAGTAATTTGAAGAAGATATAAATCTAGTTTAATAGGAACTGGGCCTTTATATATTGGTGGAACTTGACATAATTTTTGCTTTACTGGTATAATTATTTAAAAGCCAAGCTCACTCTCCAAGTTATAAAGCCCTGGAGAAGGAAGGAAGTATGGTACATTGAAAAATATACTAGTTCTCCAGTAAAGGGATTGAATTCAAATTCCAACAGGTTTACTGCCTATATATTAAGATTTGTGACTTTTTTCCCCATTGCTTGGATATATTTATTATGTTGTTAAAATTAAAACATATTAAAAGGGATTTTTCTCCAGTTCTTAGTAAGGAATTGTAACTTATGTGCTATTTGAGTGCCCATATATTTTTCTTGGTATTTTATAATGTATATTTTAGATTTAAGCAAGGTTATTAATGATCAGATTGCTTAATCACTTGTGCTTCAAGTTTCTTCATCCATAAAATAAACAGGTTGTACCAGATGACCTCTATAATTTCTTCTAGCACAAAAGCTAGGAGAGCATAATTTTTTTTAGCGAAGATTAACTATAGTATACAATTATAATTAGTATGATTTCCATTGTCAAGGAAGCCTTTAAATTTCTTTAAAATTCCATATAAATAATAACACAGCATAATTATCATATAGCCTTTACCCTCAATAAGTACAAAAAAAAAAAAAAAAAAAAGTCTTCACCTTTACCAATAGTTCCATAGGGTAGAGATGTAGTGAACTACAGATGTGGAATGCAGTCTGTGTTGTCAGATCTGATTAATGTATCTATTGGTTTTGCTTAACTGTACTTTGCTTATATTACAAGATAGATTTCTACTAGGTAGAGATCATTGGCAAGTGACAGAAATATTTAAAGAGAGTCTCTTGTAAAGGGCTGAATAGATGCACTGGAATCAGACAACCAAGCACTTAAGGCTAATTACCTATTGGACAATAATTCTATTAGCATATGCTTGGAAAATGGTCCTTCTCACTATGATGTGTTGGCTTGATCTTTTGGTGTATACAGAGAATTGTAGGAGTGATTAGGAGGCAGAGTAAAACAAGCCAGAGTTATTTTGGAGGAAGACAACAAGAAATGAGGTCAATGGGTCTGTAGAGAGCCTGTGGCAGTTTTTGTCGATCCCCTTCACTTCTCCCCCTAAAAATCAAGGACTTTTGCTTATCTTGACTCCAGCTGATTCTGGGGCCTTCAAGGGGCTAACCCGGACTTCACAATCACTAGAGACAATTTTTAAAGTATCAATAACTAAACATTGTGCTGTATGAGTTGAAAAAATACATTTTTCTCTAAACTTTACAGGCATAAGACATTATAGGAATGTAATACTGTATATATTGGGGTATATGGTAATTTTGGCTGAATGGATTTTTCTCTCTTCTTTCATTTTTAATCTTTAAATCATGATTCATTGGATAGAGGAACTAAACGGAAATCTTTAGAAGTAAAGGTGATGTCCAATTGATAAATGGTCAAAGGATATGAACAGACAATTTTCAGATGATGAAATTAAAACTATTTCCGCTCATATGAAAGAGTGTTCCAAATCACTATTGATCAGAGAAATGCAAATTAAGACAACTCTGAGATATCATTACACACCTGTCAGATTGGCTAAGATGACAGGAACAAATAATGATGAATGTTGGAGGGGATGTGGGAAAACTGGAACACTGATGCATTGTTGGTGGAGTTGTGAAAAAATCCAACCATTCTGGAGAGCAATCTGGAATTATGCCCAAAAAGTTATCAAAATGTGCATACCCTTTGACCCAGCCATACTACTACGGGGCTTATATCCCAAGGAAATACTAAAGAAGGGAAAGGGACCTGTATGTGCCAAAATGTTTGTGGCAGCCCTTTTCATAGTGGCTAGAAGCTGGAAGATGAATGGATGCCCATCAATTGGAGAATGGCTGGGTAAATTGTGGTATATGAATGTTATGGAATATTATTGTTCTGTAAGAAATGACCAACAGGAGAAATACAGAGAGGCTTGGAGAGACTTACATCAACTGATGCTAAGTGAAACGAGCAGAACCAGAAGATCATTATATACTTCAACAATGTTACTGTATGAGGATGTATTCTGATGGAAGTGGATATCTTCAACATAGAGAAGAGCTAATCCAATTCCAATTGATTAATGATGGACAGAATCAGCTACATCCAGAAAAGGAACACTGGGAAATGAGTGTAAACTGTTATTTTTACCTTCTGAATCCAATTCTTCCTGTGCAACAAGAAATTCGGTTCTACACACATATATTGTATCTAGAATATATTGTAATATATTTAACATGTATAAGACTGCCTGCCATCTGGGGGAGGGGGTTGGAGGAGGAAGGGAAAAAATCTGAACAGAAGTAAGTGCAAAGGATAATGTTGTAAAAAATTACCCATGCATATGTACTGTCAAAAAAAAGAAAAAAGAAAAAAAAAGAAAGAAAAAAAAAAGTAAAGGTGATGTAAAAAGAAAATCTATTAATAACAGTAAGATTTTAAAATATTATGCTTTTGAACACAGAATGACTTGTAGTTAGTATAATTTTGTAAGGGCTAAAAGTCATATTTCATTATACTTTTCTTGCACATCAATTATATATGCTATAGACTAAAAATAACTACTTACCATCAATCATCATGTAAAGGAAAAAAATGGGAAATTCACATTCAATGCCATCAAAGAGCTAAAAAAAAAAAAAAAAAAAAAAGAGTAATTTGCTGTTTCAATTACTGCAATGTTCCAACACAGTTGTATATTGTAAAAATATTATTTGTCATGCACATAAATAAATATTCACTCATAAATTAATTCTGAAATTGGGCCAATTTCAGCAAAGAAAATTATATTTTTAATTAATCAGATTTCTTATAAGTTCAAAGATCAAAATAAGGATCTTTTACATTGGCATTGGGAATATTTGAAACTGAAATACTGAAAACTGTTTAAAAGATAAATGAAAAATTGAATAAATATTAAAAATAAAAAGCACGCACTAAAATTTCTATTAATACAGTCTAGCTGTAGCCAGCTGTGAAATTAAATAAAATGACAAATAGCTTTTTCTACAAAACTTAATGCATGCTGATTTTTCCCCCCCAAAATGGTAATTTTAATGCTAAACAAATCAGGAAGATAAAATGTTGCTTGAATATTTTCTCAATGTACCATCTGCACTGAGGAGCAGAAAAAGAAAGCTGACCTTCTCCTATACTCAATCACTTAGTAGGCTACTAAAGCAAACTCCTGACCATCCTTCACTTAAGTCCTCTAATACTGTTTTTGTGTTTTTTTCCCCCCAGGAGATTCAAATTTCAGAAACAAGGATAGTGAAAGTCAATAGGAAAAAATGTGAATTAGGTAGCACAGAATTTTAAACATCTTAATCCTATCAGTTAAGGAATAAAGATGATGCACATATGTATGTATTTTACCTCAAGGAAAGAATAAAAAACTAAATATATTCAAGGAATATATTTAGTTAAAAGGGAGATATATATAATTAGCTATAAAGGAAGGGGTAGTATAGCACTAATTTTAGCAACATCTCTTAATCTCTTAAGTATTAAAGGACTACTCCAAACTAGTATTTATCATAAGACAAATTTCTGTAAGGGAAATAGCATCCTTGAAAAGAAGATAAAGAAGAAAAAAGGACAATTCTCCTAAAGGACTAAGAAGTCAAGTATAGACATATTAGAGTACCTTAATTTCAGCTGGCTTATAATAGCGTCGATTTGGATCTTCTAGAGAAGTTCTGTATCCATCTCTCAAGAAACGCTTGAATCCATACTTTCCTTTTAATTTTCTAACAATTTTGTCAAGTGTTTGACTGAACAGAGCATCATCATCGAGGGCAAAAGCAGGATAACTAATGCAGGGGAGAAGTGCAGCATCAGTATTCTAAGGAAACAGGAAAACAAAAAACAAAACCCAAAGCTAGTACATTCTTAGAGTAATGCTACAGAACATCATTCCATACTAATATAAGAATTGTAAAAATGAGAGAAAAACAGAGGTGCCATGAATTACTATGGCTAGAATGAGAACTATTAGCCAAACAAGTGCTAAAAGTTATTACAAGACATCATTATATGATTACAGTTACATAGAGTTAAAGCTTTTATATGAAAATAATCTATGTTACTAGAATGAAGAGAAGCTATTACTTTTAGCTATAGAAAATCTCAGTAAGTGTATCTAATAATCATCTTATATCTAAGACATAAGTAGTTAAAATATGCCAGGGATTAAATAAAAAAAAAATTCTCCAATAGAGAAAAAAATGATATAAAACAATTATCAAAAGAATAAATGCAAATTCTTAAAAGCCATAAGGGAATGCACCAAATAAAAGTGAAATTTAAATTGAAAACAACTCTGAAGTTTCACCTTTCTCTAATCAGATCATCAAAGATAACAAATTATGAAAAAAAATAAATGTGGGAAGGATTGCAAGAGAACAGAATAAGTAATGTACTGTGAGTGAAGCTATAAAAAGGCCCAACAGTTCTGGAAAACAAGCTGTAGGTATGTCAAAAGAAATTTATGCTTTGATGACAAAAAGAACTCAGAGTGAACTCAAATTAGTCAACATATCAGTTATTATTAGCTGACATGAGTGTCTGAGAAAGGGGCAAAGGTTAAGCAATGAGTCAAAAAATATGAATGATTAATTAAACAATGAGGGTAAAATTATTTTTCTTTGTCACAAAGAAATACAAGTTCTGGCACACACAGATATCCCAAAAATATTAATAGAGTTTAAGGCTTTCATAGTTAAATATTTTAATCTTTAATATCTTGAATCTGTAATAAGACTTCTGAGATACTCTGTATAATACATCCATATGATTTAAATGTATCTGTATGTATATATGTACATACATAGGCATGTTAACAATGGATCAAAGCTGTGATTTTAATGCCTAAAGTCTCTGTGATTTTGTTTACGGGAATATTCCTTCGACTGAGAGATCACAATCACTCTAGTCTTTTATTTGGACTGAGACTAACTATATTACATCTGAAAAACATGGATAAGCAGTAAAGAGTTTCAATGAACTGAGCTAGACTGGGCCTCATACATGATACATATACTCAGTTTCAGACACATATTTGAAATTTTTTCATCTTTATAGACCAGAGAAATCATTCACTCTGCACGCACAGTCTTCAAGAATGGGTGACACCTTCATAGGACAATGAAGCATTAAGGTATGACTTTGGTGGGGGTAAAAAAAAAAAAAAGTGGAAAAATTCTAATTTCACACTTATGTTACAGAATAATCTGAGACCACTAAATCTGAAGCTGTCTATCTTTGTTAATGTCATAAAAATCTATATATTAATACAATATCAATTTATTTCAATTAAAAAAACAGAAAGGGAATAAAAAAACTTTATTGCAGAGTAAAATTATAATGAGGGCAGGTAGGCAGCACAATGAATATAGGCCTGGAGTCAAGAAGACTAAATTTCTAGAGTTCATATCTGACTGCAGGCACTAGCTGTGTATTACTCTAAGCAAACTCTATTTGCCTCAGTTCCTCAACTGTAAAATGAGCTGGGGAGAAAAAAATTGAAAATCACAGTATCTCTGCCAAGAAAACCCCAAATGGGGGTCACAAAAAAATCAAGACACTACTAAAAAAACTCAACAACAACAAAATTATAATAACAGTTAGGCCTCAATTTATAAGTCTGGCTCTTCTAAAGTTTAGTGTTGAACATGTGCATTAATTAACCTATCAAGAAGTAAGAGGGTGTGGAGAAAGTATAAAAATTGGTTTTCTAGTTAAGAGAATTAACCTCCTGTCTATACTGTCTAGAATGATATTTAAATGAAAGAGTAGAGATTATTCTGGGCAACGCTGACAATTTTAAGAAATGGATGATAAAACTGAAAAATACAAGTAAAAATCCTTAGTATGGTCTTAAAATATTCAGTAAATTACTCACATGAGATCTGGATTCTCTCGGAAGCAATGAACACAAAGTCTGTCTGTTTCGATTATGGGCATCAAGATCCACAAATATAACAGACCAAGAACATCCCTAAAGGAGAACATGAATCTCTTACTCTCAAAGAGTTTGGAAAAGTTTTAGAATTTTAATAGTCATTTTTTTTTAAAACTTTTTTTGATCATTTGCTTTATATCATCTTTATTTCCTAATATATTACATTACCTTTCTTTACCCAGAGTCAACAACAAAGAATAAAAAAAAAATAAAACAAATTCAGCAAACAGATTGACAAAACAAACCAACACGTTAATCAATTTCAGAATATGCAATGACATCTCCTTAAAACAAGTTTGGATTACAGTTTAAAATGTAAGGAAAATAAAGAAGAAATGGATACATATGTAAAAAAAAAATATCTATTGCAGCTCTTTTTGAGCAAAGAACTGGAAACTGAGGAGGTATTCATCAATTATGGAATGGATGAATAAATCATAGGTAATATTTTTAAAATGTTTAAATAATTACATTTTATTTCAAAATATATGCTAAGATAGCTTTCAGCACTCACTCCTGCAAAACCTCGTGTTCCAATTTTTTTCCCTCCTATCTCCCCACAACCCTTAGACAGCAAGTAATCCATTACAGGTTAAACATGTACAATTCTTCAAAAGTTATTTCCATATTTATCATTCATAGCTAATATTTATGATAGAAAACTACTGTGCTATAAAAATGATGGAGATAATTTTAGAGAAATCTGAGATGACTTGTTTAATACAGATGTTTAAACAGATAAAGTGACCAAAACCAAGTGAACAATTTATACAATAACATTATTATTGTAAAGATGAACAACTTTGAAAGACAGGAATTATCACCAACACAACGACCAAACACAATTTCAGAGGTCTCATGATAAAAATATTGCCCACTTCAGTATATATATTGAGTATATAAATATTTTTTCCCTAGTTATATATATTTGTGATGGGGTTTGGGTATTTCTTGCCTCAATGGGAGGGGAAGAAAACTGGGGAGAGAATGTGTATCACTGTAATAATAAAATTAAGTTAAAAAAATATACACAATAGAAACCAGAATTGTATCCCAAATAAACCACATCCAAAATAATCTGTTTAAAAGGTCAAATGAAAATATTTTTTAAAGTCTTAGTATTATGCCTGGTTTATAGTAGGCAATTAATAAGTTCTTATTCCTTTCTCTTTCCTTTTTTTCTCCCTCTCTTTCTCCAAGCCTCATTTGGGGAATATTGATACCTAAAGAATTTCCAGAAAAAAAGCAACAAGCTCATGTTAAAAAGGATTGGGTAAAAGGAATTATGGGCATGTGGCCTAGAGAAAAGAAATGGTTTTAGTGGGAGAGTTATATTCAAGATTGTAGAGAGTGTAATGAGAAAAGATTAAAATTGTTCTGCTTGAACCCAGAGAGAAAAACTAAGAGTTCTGAGTGGAAATTGGAAAGAGACAAATATGGGAAGCAATTCTTGGCTATGTAACAGCTGTTAAAAAAATGGAATGAATTGGCCTCATGGGATATTTTTCATAAGAGGTCTTCAAAAAAAAAGGCTGGATGGCCAGTTATCAGACATACTATAGTAAAGATTCTTCTTCAGGTATGGACTGGACTTAAAAATGAACTCTGAGGTCACTTCTAAGTTTAAGATTCTCTAATTCATGATCTTGTAAATTTAATCAAAGGAGTTTTAAATAAAAAATAAAGAGAGAGAGAGAGAAAATTGACTCAATATATCTATCAATTAGATACTATAAAGAATAATTACAATGTAAGAATAGCAAAAGCCCAGAAATTCATAGAAGAAAGTACACCCAAAAGGACTTAATAATAAAACCAGATTTATGTCTGACAGTTTTAGTCAATCATTTCAATTCAATTTAATTGAAGAAGGTATTTTATTGTGGCTTTTGTTTTTTGTTTGGTTGTTTTAAGCACATACTATATACCAGATGCCAGGCTGGGTTCCAGAGATATAAAACAAAAGTAAAAATTCATGGTGTCCTCATAGGACTTACTATTACGTAATAGCAGTAAACACCAAGTGGACAGATAAGTAAACATATAATATTTATATTTTATATAAATAATACAAAAATTGAGTGAGGGAAGAAGAAATTAATTGGGATAATAAAAGATAGTATATGAGCTAAATATCAAAAGAAGATAAGAACTTCAAAGCAGAAGGGCAGAGAGAAAGATTCCAGGTATGGGAGAAAGCTTCTACAAAGGTATGGGGGTGAAAGAAGAGTTCTATGTTTGAGGAGTGGTATATATGGCAATTTTGTGAGAACAAAGTGGGCACCAGGGAAAAGTTATGTCAATTCAATTTAGAAAGATAAGAGTTAGATTATAAAGGATTTTAAATGCTAGGACAGTTTTTATTGATTCCTAAAGGCAAGAGGAAGCCACTGAAGCTAACCAAATGGGATTGACATGGTCAGACTTGAATGAACCTAGCATAAGATAGAAGAATAGTATTGTGTATTAAGAAGATATGATCCTATTAAGAAATCTAGAAACCGGAAAGAAGAAACATGGTGAAGAGTACTTACATAAAGATCAATGGAGGCAGAAGCAGAAGGAATTTTGTCCTTGAAGTACACTACAAACCACCTAGACAGAAGATAATTGAGCAATCTTGGCACAGATGCAAGATCTATTACTTCAATTACCTACACATCTGTTAAAACTTTCTCTCTGGCCAAGGCAGAATAACTAACAATTTCCTGCCATATCTGATACTTTAATTATTCAAATGAAGGAACCAAATAGAAGAAATTCTATTCCGGATCAAATTCTCAATAAGAAGGAGGAGTTAGTTATCAAGTTAGTTATGGAAATGACAGAAAAATTGGAACAAAATGACCACTCCATCTCATAACTTAAGGATAGAAAACGGGAGAGAAGTTGTCTATAATTCGACATACACTCTAAATTTAGGGAGTACAAGTTTATTTCTTCTTTGAATTCTTAAAATGGCATTTAAAATTGTCTATTCAACTTTTGTTAACATAACAAACTAAAAAATTTGATTATTTTCTTGTACAAAGAACAGAAAAACAAAGCACATGAAAACATGAACCTCTGTTATGTAGTTTTCGGGGTAATATTATTAATACATTAATATTGTCTGCCTGTATGAATTCTCTTCTGTTTATTTCTATGTATTTCTTTAAAAGATCTGTTTTTGTTTTTAAAGATATTTTAGTGATTTTTTAAACAATCCCATAATTTCCCCTAGAATCATCCTCCTGCCTCCACTCTGAAAGCAATTTCATACAACAAAGAATATATTTTAAAACAAAATAAAAAAGGTGGGGAAAGAAAAAAAAACTGATCAACATATCAGAAAAGGCTGAAAACATTTACATTATATTACACTTTTTGGTCCCCTTATCTCTGTAAACATAGAGTAAGAGTTACTTTTCAAAAAAATTTAATTAGATTCTCTCCCTTCCCCATTTTAATTATATCCTTTCATATCTTAGATTCACAAATTTTGTTTGTTCCATTATCTATCACAGTTATTTATTTTATCTTTTATTTCTTTTATTTTATTATTTTATTTCTACTTCTAAAATCTATTTCTCTCCAATTTTTAATGATATGCTCTTTAACATTAAGGTTAGAATATAATTGGATATACTGTAAATTATCACCCTAAGCCTAAATCCTACAATACTGTTTTCTACTTTTTCCTGCAGTTATTATTTTTTTTATCAAAAATGGAGTTCTTTCCTACATTTTTGCTTTTCATTTTATTTAACAATTGTTTTCTGTGACTGAGTTCCTTTGTTCTACAGATTCTATCTTGTCAAGCTTGCCCACTGATTTGCCTCTCTTCTTTAACCAGTACCAGATAGGTTTGATGTCTTCTGTTTTATAATATAAGGTGATATCTGAATATGTAATTCTCTTTTTTTTCATTATTTCACCATTTTATTTTTCCAAATGAATCTTGTGATTATTTCACAGTCCTTTCAACCAGATGTCAAACACCACACCTCAGAACTTTAGAGTGCAGCCTGAACTTTGCAAATGTTATGCCTCAATTTCCCTGAATTGTTCTGCCTCATTTTCCCTGAATGGTTCTGCTTCAGTTTCTCTGAATTGTTCTTCCTCAGTCTCCCTGGTAGCAACCCCCACCCCCTTCCTGGACATTATGACTAAGATAATTAGGGCTAGGAGCTCTGGCCACTCTGGCATTCCAAAGAGTCATAAAACTCCAGATGGCTTATCTCAAATGTTTGGACATCTGGGCCCAGACTTCCTGGTTCCTAGCTTCTTCATTCCCAACTTCTCAGAATTTATAATCCTTCCTTCTTCACCCCCAACCTGTCAGAATTAAAAAGTTATGGTCCTTCCTGGAATTTCCCTTGCCTTGTCTTTGTTTCCCTGATAGCTGGAGCCTTATAAGAGTCTCTGGAATCCCTTGCTGCTTGTTGGATGCTTTGAGATGGGAGTCCTATCCAGCCAGTTGGCTAATATGGCTGCCAGTGCAGACTCTCCAATTAAAATATTAAAATCCCTCTAATCTCTGTCTTGCCTCAGTTTCTCTTGTACTAAACAAATTAAAATGTAATTGAAGAAGATTTAAGAAGATAAATAAAAATACAATACCATACAGACAACATTAATTTGTGGTTTTCTAAGCCAATATATTGGCAGAAATCTTTTTCTATTTGAGTTTGACATCAGTATTATAAAATATATCTGGTAATCAGATATAGCTTTAAAATTATAAACTAAATTTAGCATAATTGCCCTTTATATATATATTCAAAGCTCAGTCATAAGCACTGAATATTCCTTCAGCTTTTTTTTTCTTTCTTCTTTCTCTATCTTTCTTTTCCTCCTTCCCTCCCTCCCTCTCTTGCTTCCTTCCTTCCTTCCTTCCACTTGAATTAATGAAAGTATTTTGGGTGCTCTGGTAGACTGATCTCCAGATATTTCCTGCATTTTGTAGTTTACATTTGAGGAAATTGAGGACAACCGAGTGACTTGCCTTAAATCATACAGCTAATGATTGTCTGAGAACACATTTCAATAAAGATTTTCTCGATTCCAGGCCCCACCTCTATCTATTTCACCAACTGCCTCCACTTCTTAGAAATGTTAGCAATTATAATAAGAGAATAGAAAAAAAATAAAAGGCAAAAATCTGATTTTTCAGATAATATGATGGTTTACTTAGAAAAATCCTAAGAAATCAGCAAATATGCTAATTGAAATAATTGATTCCACATAGTTGCAAAATAAAAAGTTGTTAGGTTCTTACTAAGTGCTAATGAGATAATGAGATGATAAGTTCTTACTAAGTGCTAAGTCAGTACTTGGCAATTCTCTAGTTCCGGCCTTTACTGAGAGTTTTACTTGTGAACTCCTGGGGAAGGAGCTTGCATGCTTATGAGGAGCAAGTTCATTGGTAGAAGTAATTTTTCCCAGAAGTCCTTGCATTATCCCACGCCCATTCTCTGGGAGGATAAAAGAGGATACTCCAGAGATAGAGAGTCTTTGCTCTAGGCCAGACTTGAGGCGGCTCTCTGCAGGAAGGGAAGTCACTACTCTGGACCAGAGTTAACGGCAACTGTCTGGAGACAAGGGTTCGCTACAGAAGAAGAATCTGTCCAAGAGATTTGAGTTGACACAGCAGATCTCCTCCCAGAGAGCAATCGGCAGCTTCTGGAGACAACAGGAGATTACAGAAAGTAACAAAATAAATTCTGAAAATCAACATTTCTATATGTCAATAACAGATTGCATGAAGCAGTGATAGGAAAGGAAATATCATTCCAAATAATGACAAAATAAATGTAAAAAATAAGTGAGAATATATGTAGTCTTCCATCTTGTTGATTATATGATATATACCTGAATTTTCTGAAATGTTTTATTCTTTCCTTTATTTTTTCTTTCATCATTATCACATTCCTTCCTCTAAAAACTATCTTCCCTATAGAAAGGCCCTCTATTCACAGGAAAACAGAATAATAAAAACTTCAATAACTAGTGAGTCCAACCCTAAAACAAAAAGAAATATCCACCATAACATATCAAACGAGTTGCTATCTACCATTAACTTGAAAACACTGATAAAAAGGGAACCACAATTTCTTGAGACAGGTCATTTTATTTTTGGATAGCAATAGTTGTGAGGAAGCTTTTCCTAAACATTGAAACTAAATATGCCTCTTTACAATTAGGGTTTTTTTTTTAATGTTATTCATATATGTCCTACATGTCCTGGTATATAACCAAGAATTCCAATCTGCACCCTTTTTTTTTCTAAGTAAATTTATTAGATCCATGATGTCAAAATTCATTCTATGCAGATGACTCATAAATCTACATATCCAGGCTTCATTTCTATCTTGAGGACCAATACTTCAACTCCAACTGTGTGCATGACTTCTCTACTTAGATACTTCACAAATCTTTTACACTCAACATTTCTAAAACAGTAATTATCTTTTCCCTAAACTCATTTTCCTATTAACTTATCTGTTTCTGAAGGCACAACTATTACCTTTAAAATATATAGTGAAACAATACAAATGTTGACTGTGTCTGAAAATGTAGTTTGCATTCTGCACTAATTTTCCACCACCACTATGAACAGAGGGGGCAAGCATGATTCATATGGTTTTTAGGAATCATGATTTTATTGATCAGCATTCTTAAGTCTTTAAAAGTAATTTTTATTTATAGCATTATAGTCACTATTCAAATTTTTCTCCTGGTTCTGTTCATTTCATTAGGTATCAATTCATTCAAGTCTTTTCAGTTCCTTCTGTATCCAACCATTTTACTACTTCTTGCTGCTAATTAGTATTCCACGCCAATCATATTCCATAATTTCTTTAGCTATACCTCATGTGATGGGCACACTTTGTTTATAATTCTAGATAAAGAAAAAAGCATTGTCAAAAAAAATTTTTTTTTTTTTTTTGCATACATGGATCTTTTTTCTTTTGGGAATTTACAATGATATCTCTAGATAACAAAGAATGGAGAGTTTAGTGACTTTGGGGAGGGAAGGGGAGGGTTTGTTTCAAATAGCTTTCCAGAATGGTTGGTCTATTATATGCTTATCCTTTCAAGTCATCTCCAAGAATTGTAATTTTCCTATTTGACATCTTCACCAATCTTACAGGTATGAAGTGGGTCAAGAGAGATATTTTAGTTTGCAATTCTCCTATTATTAGTTATTTGGAACAAATGGTTAAAACATGAATGTTGATAATTCTTTTAATTGAGAACTATCTCTTCATATCATTTAACCTGTTATTTACTAGCTAATGCCTTATTTATCTAATTATATTAATTCTCTAGTATTTATATATCAGATCTTTATCAAGGAAATTTTACACAAAGATTTTCCCTTGGGTAACTCCTTTCTTTCTAATGTATAGCTACATTGATTTTGCTACTCCAAAAAATTTCCAAATTTTGTATTCATAGTGTTCCATTTTATCTCCTGTGATCCTTCTATTTCTGATTTGGTCATTATCAGAAATATTTCTTTCCTTTCTCTCCTAATTTTTGATATGTCCTTTCATTTTTAAATCATTTACCCATTTGCAAAAAATTGTGGTAAATGCTATGTAATGTTGGTCTAAGCCTAATTTATTTTTTCCCATTTTTTCTATAAATTTTTAATTGAATAGTTTTTACTAGGGCTAATAGCACTGGATTTATCAAATACATTATTTCGATTGTTTCTGTATCTCATTTTTTTCACACTCTATATCCAAACAATTAATAAGTTTTACCAATTTTGTTTTTTGTAAAATCTCCTATGTACACCCTCATTCTTTCCTTTGACATGGCTATTACCCTGCACTAAGCCCTCATCATTTCATTCTATTGCAAAAGCTTTCTGATTGGTTTCCCTGCCTCAAGTCTCCCTCCACTTCAGTTCATCCTCCACTAAGCTATTAAGTGACTCAAACACAAGATTGATCCCACCTATTTATCATACGATGAAATCTAATGCCTCCTTATAAGTACTAGGATCAAATATAAAATCCTCTGACATTTAAAGTCCTTCATAACTTGGATCCATATTAGCATTCCAATCTTTTCTCACTTTTGTTACTATTGCATACTCTATAAAACAGTAACACTGGCCTCCTTGCTGCTCTTGAACAAGATAAACCATTTTTCAACTTCATTTTCACTAACTGTCCTCCAAGCCTGGAATTCTCTCCAACTTCTTTGTTTCTTGCTGTCTTTGACTCCTTCATGTCCCAATTAAAACATTACCTTTTACAAGAAGTCTTTCCAAATTCTTGGTAATGCTAATGTCTTCTCTTTGTTGATTATTTCCTATTTACAATGTATATATCTTGTTTGTACATAGCTGTTTGCATGCTGTCTTCTCATTTGACTGGGAGCTGCTTGACTATGGAGATTATTCTTTACCTTTCTGAATCCTGTGCTTAACCTGGTAATAGGAACATAGTGAGAAGGTGCTAAACACTTATTAACTGATTATGTATCTAAAATTTATCAACTTTTCTATTTTTCTCAAATGTAAAAAATTACTATTCTTTGAGATTAGACTCCCTTTTTTCATTATTTCCCTTAATATTCTTGATCCTCTTTTCTCCATATTAATTTTGTTATTATTTTTTCCTAAGTAATTCTTTCTGAGTTTTTCATGATATAGCTCTTTATCTATTTATCAATTTAGGTAGGATTGCTATCTTTAATATTATGTGGGTAATATCAAACTATAAGCAATTAATTTCTCCATTTATTTAAACCTTCCTTTATTTCTGAAAGTGTTTTATAGTTTTTTTCCATATAATTCCAATGTGTTTCTGGTTATATTTCAAAAACTCAGCAGTTATTCTGAATAGAATTTCTTTTTCTATTTCTATTGATATTATTGTAAAATATGAGAAAACTGACAGTTTTGTTGGTTTCTTTCATAACCTGGCATTTCATTGAAGTTCTAAATTGTTTCAATTAAAATTAGTTGCATCTCTAGGGTTTACTCTTTTTTTAAGTAAACCATCATATTTTCCAGAAGCTTTAATTTTGCTTCCGTTTTGCAAATGTTTACTCTCTCAAAGACTTTCTTATCTTACTGCTATAGTTGACATTTCTAGAAACATATCAAATAATAGTGAGGAAAGAACTATTTATTCCTATACTAAATGATTCTGATGTAATGTATATCAGATTTTGTCCAAAAAAACCCAAAACTTTTTCCTGTAACAGCACAATTTTAAGATTTTTATCTCTGTAATTATTGTGTTTTGTTATCTTTATTGTTTTTCTAATATTGAACCACACCCAAATTCCTGGTATAAGTCATTCTGGTTAAAATGTCTTTTTTTTTTCTCCCAAAATATGGTAACATTTTTGCTAATATTTTATTAAATATTTTTGCCTTTATATTCATTAGACATACTGCATATAATTTTCTTTCTCTGCAGTAGCTCTCCCCAGTTAAATTACTAGGATCATATTTATGTAAGAGAAGGAACTTGACAGGATCATTTCTTTCTCTGCTTTTGCAAATAAATTATGTAATATTGGAACTAATCATTTTATAAATGTTTGATAGCATTCATCTATAAAGTCAACTGGTTCTAAGGAGACAAAAGTTGTTATAAGGACAAAGGAAGAAAGGGATTTTGCTTGTTTTTTCTGACAAAGAGAAAGCTCTTTGGACTGCCAAAGGATGGGATAAAAGAATGGAATGACTATGGACAGAAACTTAAGATTAACAGGAATTTAGCAAAAGATCTTGCTTCCCTTAATAAATTCAAGTCACCTATTTGAATTAAGGTACTGTGAGAACTGACGAATGTGAATATTGAATCATTATCAATAATCTCTGAAAAATTATTGCGAGAGTTCAGAACAAATGAAGATGAATGAAGTGAACTATGAAAGGTACCTCACAAGATGGAGACAATGTTCTAAAGAGTGAGTGGGGGAGAGGGGGCTGTGCCCCAGGGCCAAGTTTCTTTCTCCAGAAATCATGTGGTTTACTAGGAGTGGGACCTTTTCTTTGAGAGACTAAGGTAGGGCTACCTTGGTATTGAAACTCCCATATAAGGTAATTGAGTCATCCTAAGGATGTGGTTGGATTAGAAGCTTTTCCTCATTTATGACTTAAAATGTAAGGTTATTTGTCCTGACTAATCAGGGCAAAGATCCAGCCTATAAGGAGTGTTACCCCAGACCCATATATAATCCTTACCTATTAACTAGGTCTGGCCTCTCCTTATCTAACTGCTTATTGGAGAGAAACCCTTTTTCTCAAGATCATAATAAAATTCCTTTCTGCTTTTTTTACCTTAGAACCCTCCTTGATTTATTTGAGCCAGTGGTCTTTGTCCCACACAAAGGGCAAATACTAAATTTATTTTTTTTTAAGATAAGAGAATAGAATCACTAACAATAGGTCAGGGAAATTAACTTTGATACTTTGTACAATTCTATAAGGTATTATTATATCAATTTAATAAACATCTAGAGAAGGAAGTGGAGAGGACAGAATCTATAAGAAGGGATTATGGCAGAATAAACTTGGTTTTCTTTTTTGAGAACCTCACTAGAATAAATCAAGCAAATATTATAGTTTTTCTAAATTTTAGTAGAGCACTTAAAATTTTTTTCATATTATAGAGGGAAATAAGCTTGATGATAACATATTTAGAAATCAGTTAACAAGTAATTATTAATGACTATTATATAAGAATTTAGGTCTGATCTAATTCTCAGCACCCCAAGAACTATCATTAATGACTCTTATAAAACTTGGAAGAAAGTCTTTAGTTAGAATGCTTAACTCATTAGTGAATAACTAACATGCAAATTGATAAGCTTGGAAAACAACATGATCAGAGAAGGTTAAAACAATGGACTGAATCTAATTAGATACAAATGTAAATTCTCATTAAAACATTAGTTTTACAAATAAAGATGGGGATGAGATTTCTAGAAAGCATTTTGAAGGAAAAATATCTTGGGATTCTGTGAACTATTAAGTTCAAAATGAATAAATGATGTGAGATAATCAGTACCAAAATTTATTTTGCTTTACTATTCATGTTTGTATCAATGATTTTGTTTTTCTTTTGTCCTCAGTTGGGGATGAGAGAAAAGGATATTAGGAGTCAAAAAAAAGTAGATTTTTGGTGATCGAAAAAAAAAAAAATGTATATATACTTTTTTCAAATTTTATATATATATATATTTTTGTACACATACACATACACACAGAGTCTATAAAAAACTAGATAATCTTTATTATATTCTATACTGCTAAAACCACATTTGGAGTACTATATTGGCTCTGGATAGCACAAAAATAAACTAGAATACATCCAGTTGTTTTCCTCTAGGATGATAAAGACATTTTAGGGCATATAAAAATATTTTTAAAGTGTTTTACATTTTGCAAAGTATTTTTCATAGTTTATCTCTTTTTTAAAAAAACCTGTGAGGAAGATAACTTTATTTATATTCCAATCGTACAGATGAAGAAACTGAAAGAGTAAGTGATTTTTATTTTTGCTGTTTAGTTGTTTTTCACTAGTGTCTGGCTCTTTTGTACACCTTTTGGAGTTTTCTCAGCAAAGATATTGAAGTGGTTTTGATGGGGGTTGAGGTCCCTTTAAGATTCCTCTCTGACTGCCCATGGCTGACCTTGATTCACAAATCCTGGTCAAAAGCACCCTTTGAATATTTGGGCCCAGCCCCCACTATCAGCTCAGCTTCCCCCAGCCCTCACCTGATCTGAGCTAACTGAAAAGCCTGCCAAGAACTTGGGGGTACCGCCCACCATTCTTTTAGGTATAAAAGGGGCCAAACCAGAGTCCTCTCTTTGCAGGAGCCCTCCCAGCCATGTAAGGGTTCCTGCCCGCCCAGCGGCCACCCTTGGCCCTGGTGTCTTTCTAACTGAACTTTACTTCCAAATTTCTACAATAAACCTTTTATTTATCAATCTAGTAAATTCATTTACAAGGGACACTGTGCCTCATGGGATTATCTTATTATCTTTGCACCAACCAATGGAGTTCCCCCTTTCCTTTCTCTCATCAAAAAGAAAAAAAATTATTTTGATAAAATGAAGTGGGAAAGCTTATGTATGAAGAAATACAAGAAAATACAGAGGAAAAATCATTTGGAAAAAAAATTTCCACTAATTATCACTGATAAGTACTGAATATCCAAAATTTATAGAGAACTAGCATAAATCTACAAGAACAAAACCCATTTAATTCCAATGGATGACTAGTCAAATGATAAACAAATGTTTCTCAAAATTAGAAATACATAATATTAATAATCACTTGAAACAATACTCCAAATCACTAAAAATAAGGGAAATGTAAATTAAAACAACTAACTCTGGGACTTCTTTTCTTACAGGGAATTATGCTAACAAAATAACCAAAATTGTTATACCCTTTAAATAACTGCAATATAAACAGTTAATATTACTGTAATATTAATAAGCAGTTAAATTACTGCAATATAAAACATGAAAAGGTATAATCATCTAGATAAATCAATGTCTTTAATAAGAAATCATAGCTAAAATTCTTTTATATCTGCAAAAGTATAAATGTTATAAATATACTAAACAAAATGAAAATACAGTGGCCACATGAATTTCAAGAAAGCAGAAAGACATTGGGAGAAGGAGGGAGGTATTTGAGATTTCATGCCACCTGAATATTGGCTTCTGAATCTCACACTAATTCTGTTACTTTTTAGAGCATTCACCCTGGAAACTAAAACACCCTGAATGAATCAATCACAATGATTGAGCTTTCAAGATCGAGAGGAACTAGAATTGAGATCTAAATATCATTGGATTGATATTATTTTCATTTACCCTTGTTCATATTTGCACTTTAGCTCATATAATAAAATGTTTTCTCAGCAAGAATGCCATTTTTCATCCTCTTTAAAACTGACAAATGAATAAATGAAAAAGGCAGGAATGGGACTGACCACTAACAACTAATTTATCACTAAATTTTAAATTTCAGTACTTGATATGGTGGAGGCTAAACAAATATTCAAAAGATCATAGAACTGGAGAAGATAAGAGACCTTTGAGGTCTTTTGGTCCAAATATCTTGTTTTATAGATAAGGCATCTGAGGCCCAGGGAGAGAAAGTAAGGACCTCACAGAAATAACAAGTGACAGGGCTTTGGTCTAGAGCTCAAGTTCAAATCTGACTCCAAATCTGATGATCTTTCTATAAAACAACCCATATAATAAGACTACTATTTGTTCTGGTATTATACATAGAACAGAATTATAACTTAGGTGGGAAGTAAGGGAGAGATGAAAACACAACATTTCTTAAATTAATGACAAAAATACAAAATATAATACAATAATAAATAAAAAATAACAAATGAATAATAAAAATGTTACTGGAAGAATATATAGGCAGAAGAAAGGTCACTGGTTGAAGTAGACAACAAATCTTACATCTTAAGACCCATGAGCAAGTTCTTTTTTTTTTTTTTTTTTTTCCATGAGCAAGTTCTTACAGAGACATGATCTGATTAAAGTGGAAGATGAAATGAAGACAGAGTCCATTCTAGTAAGGTAGACTACACCATGAATAAAAGCATAGAGGAGGAATGCTATGGACTTACTGGAGAGATGGTAGGTAGATAAAAATACATTAGGAGCAGGTACTTTAACTTTACGCCAATACTTAGTTTATAGTTAAAAACAAACATCTTCTTAAATTTGTTGAAAAAGAATTCCCAAGCCAGACTCTGTGTGTGTATGTGTGTGTGTATATAAAAGAAGAGAATTAGAAAATTGGAAAAATGCCTGCTTTATTTGACCAACACAAAAAGGTAGTTTGGATTTCTACCATTAATTAACTACTTTGTTGCTGTATATTAATTACATTAACTGTATAGTCAGTTCCTGAATCTCTATTTTATTTTGTCTTGTTCAAATAAACCTTAAAAAACATGCCAAAAAGTAAAAAGTCTGTTATTTTACCCAATTTCTAGAGTTGGTTAACTTGGCTTCTATGTATTCTTATTTAAAATGAGTAAATATTTGATTTTTCATAATTATAGATTTATTATTCTGTGTTTAGAATTATTCCATGTTCAAGGTCCTAAATTACAATACAGATTTCTAGTAGGCTAAAAGACATCTAAATTATATCAGCAAATTAATATTTTTATATGTTATCTTGTAAAGGAATTATTTTTATGATTCACTAAATTGATGTACTGAAATTATTATCACCAAGTTTAAACCACCAATTACTGTTTAGATATGAAAATATCAAAGAGATGACTATACAGTGCCAAATATTTTGTATGCTATAAACAACCTCACTAGTCATTATATTTTAATTTTTTACTTCAGTTCATGTCTTTATAATTTGAAAAAAATGAAAATGAGAAGCTGTGTATACCATATGTACATATTTCTAAAAAGTGTCTAATTATCTTTAAAGATACAGTTTTTCATCTTCTACTTCTTGGATATATTCTAGCTAGAATAGAATGCCATGTTTCCAAATGGTAGTTCAGATTTTTTGCAAAATTAGTTTTTTATTTTTAGTTTGTACCTTAATAAAAGTTCTTTCACATATAAAGGGATACTACTTAAACCATTAAAAGTAAGATATGTATCCTAGTTGTTGGTAAATGAAGTCAGCAGAACCAGAACACTGTATACAGTAACAGCAATATTATATGGTGAATAACTTTGAAGGAATTAGCTATTATCAGCAAGACAATGATTCAAGACAATCCCAAAGGACTCATAATGAAAAATGCTAATTATCTCCAAAGAACACTATGAGGGAGGTAGTGTAAGCCATTACCTAAAGCTCAGAAAGGACCAGATTTTGCGAAGATCAGACAGTAATTTTTGGATCTAAGTCTTCTGAATACAGCCGAGCTCATAGATGAAGCCCAATTAGGAATCACTATACTTTTCACTGTATTCTATAAAATAGACACATTCTTCAAAAGTTCAATAAGTAAGTAAAAATATTTCATGGCTTTTTCCTCCTGTCATATGCAAAAAGAAATTACAAAAAGAACATATTCTAAAGGGATATTATTTTATTTTTGGATTAAAAAATAAAATGCAAAATATTTCCTTTATTAGTTATTTAATCATTTTTCGTCTGCATTTCTCATGGGGTTTTAATTTGAAATTGAGACCATCTTAAGGAAGCCAGCAGAAGTTGCCTTTTTGAAAATTCTGTATTCATTTAATTAAAAGCATAGAATCAAAATTTGCAAATTGCAGTAATATTCTCTAAAATAACTAAGAATACTTTATTTTATCTGAATACTTTGGAGTAAATAACTCTGAAAAGGATTGTTGTGCCACAGTTCTCTTAAAGTGCTGACCTAGTTTCCCTAATTGTCCTATTCAGTTACTCTGCCACAGGTTATAACCATTCCCTTTTAATGTTAGGATAAAGGTTTTATATCTTAGACCTTAGGCTATACTTATTCCCTCCTAATGTTTGATGGGATAAAAGTCTTTATCCATTTTAGACATCATTAGAATATAGGGAGCCTCTCCAGTACCTCCCATTATGTCATTCTAGGTGCCTCCCCCCATTAGGTCATCCCCATTCAGGTACTTCCCCCATTATGTCATTGTTCTTGTTACCCCATAAAAGAATGCTATATCCGATACTCAGGGCTGGATTCTTTGAGACGATATCTCATTCAGCCCAGGGACCAACCGTGGATCTACTGGTCCCAGTAAATCTCTCCATTCAATAAATTCTGTATTGAATATTCTCTAATCTCTATTTTGCTCAATTTCTCCAGGATTAAAGGATGTCTAGTTCTTCCTTTGAATGGGACTTTCTTTTTTATGTCACTATCTTTTTCAGCTATTGACTTTTAATTAGGTTTCTTTCTTTTTCAAGTACATATCACTATATTACTGAGATGTTTAAACATAACAAGCACACTTTATGTACTTTTTTTATCCTTTTTTGTTTTAATTAAATATCAAGTAGGAAAAAAAAATCAAATTGTCATGTACACAGCAGAACATAAGAGAAGGTTCAAAAATATATAAAGCAATAAATTTCTAATTCAAAAAAACCTTTAAGAGAAATAATACATATTGTATTCAGAGCTGTTCATCTTTTCTTTGCTTCCTCATAGGTTTTCTTTTGTTCTTTACTGTATATTTTTACTTTATTCTTTTTTTCCCATTCCTTCTCCCCTCACTACCAGAAGGCTACAAATAAGTATAGATATATTTATAATTATATACATATGTACACAAATATACATATATATACATAGATATCTATAATCATATACATATATAACATATATAGATATTATATATGTATATATATTACCTGTGTAAGATCATACTATGCTTGTTTGTTTCTTTCTTTACATCGTCCTCCATCAGTCCAAGTCTTTCCATATTTTTCTTACTCCATCAACTCATAATTTCCTCTATCATAGCAATATCCTAATCTTATACTATCTATTTTAAAGTCTTTATTATATTATACTAAATTAATTAATATGGCTAAAAGTAGTTTCTATTTTTCTCTTTTGATCAAGTAAAATTTAGGTATCTTAGCTTTAACTTTGAGATCATATTTACTACCTCTGCTTTTTATTAACATTATAAATTATACTCAATTTTTATTTTGTTTGTAAACATCTCATATTTCCTATCCCTCCTAACTTTGCTTTATTTCTACCCACTACCTGGCCCTTCTATTACTTAACCTACTCCACCTCCAAGGATCTGTCCCTTATCTTGTCCCTCCACCCTTTTATCTGTGCTCTCTAGTTTGTAGGTGAATTTAGAAGACTTTTATAGTGTTCGAAATATATATATTGTTCCTCCTTTTTCCCATCTCCATTAATCTACACATTTTTCAATATCTCTCATTCCTTTTCCCTATATCCCTTCACTTTTTTTAAATCTCTATAGATTTAGAAGACTTTTATTCACTTCTAAATGTATATATTGTTTTCTTTAATCCTAATCTGATGTGAATAGGGTTAGCTAAAGAAAATCCTTCCCTCACCAGTTTCCTTTCTCCCTATGACATCAGTCTTCTTTCTGAATTTAGAAGACTTTTATACTCTTCTGAATATATATGTATTGTTCGCTCTTTGAGCCATTCCCATTAAGAGTAAGACTGCAAAAAAAAAAGAGTAAGACTGCAGAAATACCAGCTTTGCATCTCCATTTAGTTCCTTTGTGTCACTTCTTTCTCTAGCACTTTATTTGTATAAAATAATTACTCTTTTTTACCTTTTCTTACATGGTTTTGCTTTTTAGAATCACATCATACTCAGCTCTTCCCCATCCTTTCTTTATAATTACCTGACTACTAATGACAATATTAGATATATGGTTTATATTCCCATGTATACAACATAAATAGTTTGTCCTTATTGAGTCCCTTGTAATTAGTAATTTACCTTATATTTCTCATGGATATTGTATGTCAAATTTTCTATTAATCTCAGATCTATTTCAATCCTGAAAGTCTAGCAATCCAAAAATATTCTTTTTGTTGTTGTTCAGGATTATGATTAGCTTTGTTGCATATGATATTTTCAAGATATAACCTCAGTTATTTTTGCTCTTCAATATATAGTGTTCAAAGATCTGCAGTCTATTAATTTAGTTACTGTTAAGTCTTGTGTGATTCTAATTGTGGTTCTGCTGTATTTGATTTGTATATTTTTTGTTGCTTGTAATATTCCCTCCTTGACTAGGGTGTTCCTTGTACCATCTTTTTTGGGTGGTGATCAGTAGATTTGTTTCCTAGTTCTACTGTCCCCTTTCTTTATTTCTTTATTTTACCACGATTCTTTTTTTTTTTTTTTCCATATAGCTGATGAGAGAAAAATGTATTACTTCTGTCATATTAATGATAATTATTAAAATCGGGGATATCCCAGTTGTTGTTGTTTTTTTTTCTTTACCATGCCCTATTTCCTTGCCCAGTGCCTCATGGACAAGGCTGATAAAAAATAGGATTAATATTCTTCTCATTTTGGGTATTGTTACTCCACTCAACTAGGTCTGGTTTGTGTGGGAGATATAAATTCTTTGTCTTTTAATTTCAGCCCTTCATGGGAGGGAGCTCTCTTCTCCTTGTAATGTTCATTGCTACTCTTAGAAACACTCATCTTCCAAGGGCATATAAACTGTGAGTCTGCTGCCATGAGAGATTTTGACATTTAGTGTCAGTAACCTTTTTTTTTTTTTTAAATTCTGAAATTGTTAATAAAATGATTAAATTATCCAGAAATTATGCCTCTCATACTTTTTAAGATATCACATTGAAGATGTTTATCATGTCCTTCCTGCCTCGAGATGACATATACAAACAAAGCTGTGAAAAAAGCATCCCCAGGCCACATGATACAAGAGAAAAAGCCAATACAATGTATGAAAGAAGTAGGTTGAGGAATGAATCTCAAAGAATGTGCAGGATTTGGATAGGGGGAATAAAAGATCAGAAGTAAGAGTAAAGATGTGAAAAGCAGGGAAGGGTGACCTTATTTAAGTAACCCACAACAGGATTCTACATAAAAAGTGAACCATATGAAAGGAAGTTCTAAAAGACTTAAAAATCCTAAAGGAACAAAGGTGGACTACAGGAGAAAAGTAGCTATCGAGTAAAGAAAATGAGACCTCTTTATATAGGATATAGCTGACTTTATTAGATAAGAGTTCTATAATGAGAAAAATGGAATTTATTGATCTATTTTTTTTAAAGGAAGCAAAAAATCCACACACATTGAAGTTTGTGTTGAATTTACTACCTAATTTTTGATATCCTTTTAACTAGACTAAAAATGATTTGTTAAAGACTAACCAGAATTCACTGAAAATATAGTTCAAATTAACATAATTTTTTTAAAAGTCTGGGCTAATTTTTTTTTACCTGGTTGCCAAAGAGGTTGAATCCATTAATTGCTTCTAGAACTGCTTTTGCTAAGCCCACAGAGCTGGAAAAGAAGAAAAAAATATTTGGTACAATCTGGGCACAGAAATAAAACCCCAAACCTGAAGGATTTATAAAAGCTTTTTTTTTTTGTTTTTTGTTAAGACTCATCTTAACCAGAAGAGCAATAACAGATCATTTTTACTTGTCCTTTGCTATAATGATCATTTTGAGGGAGAAATTCTGGCTTACCTTCATCTAGATTTTGCATCATGAATTCTAATATCTAACTTAAAAGATTGAACTTGACGAAAAGGTATAGGGCAGTGCTCATTAATTACCCTGTCAGGTGTCATTAGTTTCAGATACATGTAATAGAACAATTTAAATGAAAACTTAGAGGGAAGGGGGAGATTAATAAACCTGCTATTGAGTGCAGAGGAATATAACCATTCAAAAATAGTTTTGTTCAAGAATCTAATAAAAGGTATTTAATGTCATATTAAGAGTTGGGTGAATAAAAAAATGCTTCTGTCTTCTTATTTCTCCATTTTTTTTTTGGTAGTTCACATAACATCTTTTTAGTGATTGGATTTCTTTGCCTAAAGTTTATATTCTAATGTGTAATACTTTTTAATCCTGTACATATTAAAACTAGAAAGAATAGAATTATATTTTTATAATACTTTTAAGGTTTACAAAATACCATCTTCACAATAAGCCTCAAGTCATTCCACCTTTTCTGTTTTTCCAGACCACTATTGCTGTCTTGGTATTAATAATAGTGCCTATTTCACAGGTTGTTGTGAGAATCAAATGAGATGAAGGTTTTTCATTATTATAATTATTGTTATAATTATTATCAACATCTGGTCTCACTTTTATCCCTTTAAAATTTTGTCCCTGCACTTAATGAATTTAACATGATATTGTGCTCTACCCTTGAATTCCTCATTCTCTTGTTCACCATTCATTTTTTTCAAAAGCCTGTGCCTGGATTATTTCAAGTATTAATCTTTTCATATCCTAATCACATGATGTTTAACCATACTGAAGGATTTCATTCAATTGTTTTGCTAGATCTACCACAAATTTTAATAATTTAATCTCAAATGGATCTTTGTTTTTAGAATTAATCCATTTCATTTTCCATGACTGATTTTCTATTATGCTTTTTATTTTCCCACAGTTCCTATTCCAAAATTCATCTCTCCTGTAATGCTGGAGAAACTGAGGCAAGATAGAGATTAGAGAACAATTTAATAATTTATTAAATGGAAAGATTTACTGGGACCAGATGGATCCATGGTTTGGTCCCAGGGCTGAATGACACTATTGGCTCCAAGAATCCAGCAAACAGAGTTCTCAATGACATATATACACATGGCTCAGACTTGGAGTAGACTGAGGCAGGGGCAGAGTCAGGGTGCTGAGAGCAGGAATGGGACTCTGACAGGATGGGGTAAGCCACCAGAGATGAGATGACATAATCAGAGGGAGGGACCCTGGACATGGGGAGAAGCATCTTGATAAGACAGTACCTGACATTCGGATAACTTGGGATGGGGAGAGGCATTCTGATATTCTAAAACATAAGATCTTTTATCCTTATCAAATATTCTGATAAAGAGCCAGGGGAAGTTTTGCAGGATTGAGATTTGACTGAAGCAGAGAAACTGAGTCAGGACTTGGTCAGGATAATTAGGGAGACTGAAAACTGTGGCAATAACACTCCCCACCCCTAAACCATCTATAATATATTATTGAACACTATCCTCCATTCTATCTACTCTATTCCTTTTGGATTTAGGTGACACTATTCTGTAGTGCTTCATTGGATTTCATTGGTTTTAAGAATGATCTTTTTTGATGTCTATAGCAGGGTCATTCTCCAAGTTTTGTTTGAGATATATCCTGTTCTTGGTCTTCTCTTCAACTTTTTATCACAGTAAATGTATCAAGTTTCCATTTGCTCAATTATCATCTTTATACAGATGGCACTAGAATCTGCATCTTCCAGCTTTCACTTTTTCCCTGAATATTAGTCCTATACTTCAAATGTCTCCTTGACAATCACCTGGATATCCCGAAGATAACTGAAACTCAGCATTTCAACAGAAAACTTATTACCATTCCCAATAAACCCATTACCCTCCTAAATTCATGTTTCCATCAAGATCACAACCATTCTTTCAATCACTCAAGTTTATAACCTAGGAGTCAAGTTGTTCTTTTCAGGAAAGGATGGGACTAAGGATTGGACTAAGTTATAGAAGCCTTAAAATGCTAAATGAAGGGAACAATTAAAGTTTACTGGGTGGGAAAGTGACATGATTACTTAGGCTTAAGGAAAATCACTTTAACAATTGAATGGAGGATGAATTGAATTGGGGAAAGCCTTGAGAAAAGGAGACCAGCAAGAAGATTATTATGAGAATCTAGGCAAAAAGCTGATGAGGGCCTATATTGAAGTCATGAAGTATTAGTGGAGAGAAGAGTACCTAAGTGAGAGATACTGTGGAGGAAGAAATGACAAAATTTGCAACAGATAAGAAGTGTGAGATAAAAATGAGGAGTTGAAGAAGACACTGAGTTTGTTGAAGAATCTACATGACTATGAGAATGGTAGTAGGACTCTACAGAGTCAAAGGAAAGTTCAGAAAAGAGTAGGTTTGAAGATAATCTGTTTTATCATGAGGCCTATTATAAGATAATGACCACTCACTGAAATAGACCCAGCCAATAGGGTTTTCAAAATAGTACCAAAAGATGTTTTGGTAAAAGAGTAAAAACTGAATGTCTCAAAATTGTAATGGACAAGTTTGTTGTGACACAGATCTCTTTTAATGTCTTGACCCAGTTTCCCTAATTATCCTATTCAGTTACTCTGCCTCAGGTCATAACCATTCCCTCTTAATGTTAGGATAAAGGTCTTATATCTTAGACCTTAGACTATAGTCATTCCCTCTTAATGTTTGATGGGATAAAGGTCTTTATCCATTTTAGACATCATTAAAATATTAGGAGCCTCTACAGTTCCTCCCTTCATTATGCCTGTCTCCATTATATCATCCTCATGCTAGGTTCCTCCCCCCATTAGATCATCCCCATCCAGGTACCTCCTCCATTATGTCATTGTGAAGTGGGTTAATATTCCTTTCTGATTCCCAACCCCCATGAGTTCTAATGGGAGATATCCAGCCCCCATTGGATCTGATCTGTCTCAGCCCCCATTCTAATGATCTGCTCAGGTTTCCCAACCCTCACCCCAAGTACAAACAGCTTCCTCCTTATAGAAAACCCCATTTAATGCTATTCAAATTCTAACCCTGGCTGAAGCTTAGGCCAGAAGCCAACCTGGGACTCAGCCACGAGCCCCTTCAGATTACCAAAAACCCCCCTGTTATAAAAGGGGAAAACTGGAATCCACTCTTTGCAGAGGTCCCAAACATGGCACCCTTACACCGGTTATGTCAAGGGTTTCTGCCCACTGGACCTGTAGCTCCGGTGCCCTCTTACCTCTACCCTCAACTTTACTAACTAAACTTTACTTCCAAACCCCACAATAAACCTCTTTTATCAATCTAGGTTCTTAGGTTTGTAAATTCCTTTACAGAGGACTCTTGTGCTGCTATTAAACCTCATTCAACTTTGTATCCTCGCGCCGAATCTGAAGGGGCTGCAGGAGAGCTTTATTTGACTCCCTGTACCCTGAACCTGCCACTAGACCAAAATTAAACCTAATTTCATTTAGATATTCTTTATCTAGTTCTCATCAATTGTCCTTGTTACCCTATAAGAGAGTCTTGTTATCGGACATTCAGGGCTGGATTCTTTGAGACAATAGTCTTGTTCAGCCCTGGGACCAAACCATGGATCCATTTGGTTTTATCTTTCCCATTTAACAAATTATTAATTGTTCTTTAGTCTCTATCTTGCTCAGTTTCTCCAGCATTACAAGTTTAGCACCAAAGAAATATTAGATAAGTAGGAATGGCCTTCCCTAATGTCATCCTGATGTAAGAGGACTCTTTGGTCCCCTGATCTTTGTGGGGAGCCACCCCTTCCCTTAATTCACCTGGAGATTACCTCTAGCTTCTAACCTTGGGAAACTCCTAAAGTAATCATCACCCCTTCCTCTGGCCCTCCCCCCTTAATTCAACTGGAGATTACTCTCTAATTCATCTGGAGATTATACTCCAGACCACCACCCTCCACTCTCCATTCTTAATTCACTTGGAGATTGATTCCTAGCTTCAGGCTACAAAAGACTAAATAAAATTGACCTCTGTTTCTCAGTGCTCTGCTGCTATTCCAATCAGGAATCCAGGCCACAGAGAACTTTGTGTCACAAAAAACCCCCTTTTTGCCAACCTTAACTTGAAAACTGGGACTGAGAATTCTTTCACTGGTCTGGCGACTCCCAAATGCTATTATGGTGTCTCATCCCTCAACAATCCTCAATATTAGAATTGTAGACACTTAGTAAATGCATTCTGAATTAAGTAGAAAAGAAGGCATTTAAACTTTTATCTGAATGTCACAGTTAAATAACCACACACAAAAGAATCTTACCAATGTTTGAATTTAACAATCTTTGGTTATGTCTATCTCCTTACTATAGATAGCTGGCCATTTATACTCACTCTGAAAGGGAAGCTTCATTTTGGAGGCAAAGAGAACAAACAGAAAACAATAATAGCATTTAGGACCAGTCTTAGGCACCAGCAATCCAAAGTTGAAAAAACAAACTTTCTGACTTCCAAGTTTGAAGTCTATTTGGAAGGGTGAGTGATAATTGCATAAATAAGTAGGACAGAAGATAAAATATGACAAAGACAAAAACAATCTGGACAAAGGTAACTAAAATTTCAGATCTCTTTTACTTAGTGATTGGAAAATTCTTTCTGGAAGAGATAGGACATGAACTGTCACTTTAAAAAACTTTAATGGGGAAGAATAAATAAGGAGTGCATTGAAAGCATGATGGAAAGTCTACACAAATGTACAGATTTAGAGAGAGAAAAGAATGATTTCTAGCATTAAATGTGCATGGAATAAAAAGTATATGAAGTAACATTTTCACGCTTTTTGTTTGCTTGCATTTTATTTTCTTTCTCAGTTTTTTCCTTTTTGTTCTGATTTTACTTGTGCAGCAAGATAATTGTATAAACATGTATGCATATATTGGGTTTAATATATTTTTACCATGTTTAACATATATTGGATTACATGCCATCTAGGGGAGGAGGTGAGGGGCAGGGAAGGGGAAATGGGAACACAAGGTTTTACAAGGGTTAATGTTGAAAAATTCTCCACAAAACTTTAATAAAAATTTTATTTTATTCCAAATCACTATTGATCAGAGAAATGCAAATTAAGACAACTCTGAGGTATCATTACACACCTGTCAGATTGGCTAAGATGACAGGAACAAATAACGATGAATGTTGGAGGGGCTGTGGGAAAACTGGGACACTGATGCATTGTTGGTGGAGTTGTGAAAGAATCCAACCATTCTGGAGAGCAATCTGGAATTATGCCCAAAAAGTTATCAAAATGTGCATACCCTTTGACCCAGCCATACTACTACTGGGCTTATACCCCAAGGAACTACTAAAGAAGGGAAAGGGACCTGTATGTGCCAAAATGTTTGTGGCAGCCCTTTTCATAGTGGCTAGAAGCTGGAAGATGAATGGATGTCCATCAATTGGAGAATGGTTGGGTAAACTATGGTATATGAATATTATGGAATATTATTGTTCTATAAGAAATGACCAACAGGAGAAATACAGAGAGGCTTGGAGAGACTTACATCAACTGATGCTGAGTGAAATGAGCAGAACCAGAAGATCATTATACACTTCAATAATGATACTGCACGAGGATGTATGCTGATGGAAGTGGATATCTTCAACATAGAGAAGATCTAATCCAATTCCAATTGATTAATGATGGACAGAATCAGATATATCCAGAAAAGGAACACTGGGTAATGATTGTAAACTGTTATTTTTACCTTCTGAATCCAATTCTTCCTGTGCAACAAGAAATTCAGTTCTACACACATATATTGTATCTAGACTATAGTGTAATATATTTAACATGTATAAGACTGCTTGCCATCTGGGGGAGGGGGTTGGGGGAGGAAGGGAAAAAATCTGAATAGAAGTAAGTGCAAGGGATAATGTTGTAAAAAATTACCCATGCATATGTACTGTCAAAAAAATGTTATAATTATAAAATAAAATAAAAATTAAAAAAAAATTTATTTTACATGCAATTGGAAAAATAAAATACAAAAAATAAATTTTAAAAAAGCACATGAAGGAGAGTATGAAATAAAGCTAGAAAAGTAGATTAGTATGCTAGGTGGCGCAGTGGATAGAGCACTAGCCCTGAATTCAGGAGGACCCAAGTTTAAATCTGGTCTCAGACACTTAACACTTCCTAGTTGTGTGACCCTGGGCAAGTTACTTAACCCCAGCCTCAGGAAAAGAAAAAAAAAAAAGAATATGATGGGTTTTAAATGTCAGACTAGTCAAATTCTATTTTGTCACACAGATAACAGGAATCTGCTTATGCTAGATTTTAAATTATATATATTTGCCCCATATTAACCAAAACAAGAGCATTTTTTATAGAATCAAAAATTGTAAACCAACTATATGCCCATCAATTGAGGAATGGCTAAACAAATTGTGGTACATGAAGTAATACAATAATAACAGTACTGCAAAAAATGATGAAAAATAAAGATAATCATGTTTTTCTTGCACAACACGACAAATATGGAAATGTGTTTAGAATAATTGTATATGTTTAACCTATATCGGATTGCTTATTACTAGGGGAGAAGACAGAGAGAAGAATTTGGAATACAAAGTTTTTCAAAGGTGTATATTGAAAAATATCTTTGCATTTATCTAGAGAAATAAAATGCTATTGAAATTGTTTTATAGTAACTGGGAAAAATTAATTATTAAATAAATGAAAAAATGAGAATCATAAAGAAATATATTAGCAATTGATGCAAAATTCTAAGTAGAGGCAAGATAAATATAACAACATAAATTGAAAGAAAAACAAAACCATGAAAAATGAAAGACTCAAAATTGTAATGGACAAGTTTAGCATCAAAGAAATATAAGAAGGCATATCCTAACTTTTTTTTTTTGTAGAAATAAGAGATTATAAATGTGGAACACTGCATATAATGTCAAACTTTTTTGATCCATTGATTAGTTTTGCTGAAGCGGGTTTTTATCTTTTTAAAAAATTCCTTGGTATATAAAGAATTGATCTTTGGAAGAGAGAAAAATGAGGGATATACTGGGAAATGAGGGTGATGTAAAAATAAAAGATCAATAAAATATATTTTTAAAAAAAGATTGGTTATGCCTAGTTCCTACTACTTAGAAGGCTGAGCACTTGAGTTTAGAAGTTCTGAGCTGCAGTAGGGCTAAAGGCAAGGTATGAGTGGACATACAAAGACCAGTACCAATATAGGGAGCTCCTGGGGCAGGTGGCTATCAGCTTGCTTAAGGAAGGACATCCTGACCCAAATCAGAAATGGAGCAAGTCAAAGTATTTGGGTTGATCATCTGTGAGATTGGACTCATGCGTGGGAGTTACACTTCCAGCCTAGATACAATAGGTAAAGCCAGGCTTAAAAAAATTCCCTTGTTTTATAAAATCACACAAATAATTTAACTTAGCCTATTAACAATTGTTCAAGTATTTTACTATTAGATGACAAGGCAATGTTTTGAAATACAACATATTGTCAATTGATCGCTATATATATATATATATATATATATATGACTCTCCTTTTTCATTATATATGATAGTGATAAAATTGGTCCCAAATTAGTTAAGTAGAATGTACTATAGGCTTTTTTTCCAGGAGTGGTGATAGAGTTGCACCAATCTGTTATGGGTCAGAACTCTGAAACAAGGATTCTTACAAGGTGCGAACTCAGTGGAATTGATAAAGACAATGGTTACTTAGTTTAGCCTGGTGTTTAATAGTTCTCTAGTTCCGTACATGTACTTAGTACTTAATATAGTTCTAAAGATTCACATCTATGATAATGTAATTATAAGAAAGCATATAAACTGGGACAAACTTAGCCAGATTCATTCCAATTTCAACCTTTGTGGTGGCTAGAGGCTGGAGCATAAGCTCTCCAACTCAAGAGAGAGATTCATTCACTCCATCTCACACCTATCCTACTTAGCTTATCCTACTTAGCTTCTCCACAGAAACCAAGACTCCTGAAGGTCTTTAAGAAAGCTAGCCGGGGCCTCAGGCAAAGAAACTAAGCAGTGAAGGAGATAATAAAGGATTTGGACTTTAACACCTTGCTATTCTTGTGGTGATTACTCTACTGAAACAAAGGCTAGTCCCAAGACTTCCAGAAAACCAACAAAAACATTACACCAATCTACCTACATACTCTGTTGGAGTTCTTTCAAGTAATAGCATTTCTAAGATAGCTGGCAGAATGAAGAATATAGTGAGTTGGGATGTATATTTAAAAAAATTTTTTTTTGTTTAGAACTACTATTTAATTCAATAAAGATTTCTTGAGCAGCTGCTCTATGCAAGACAAACGAAGGGTTACAAAAATGAGAAAGACATGGTCTTTGCCCACACAGAACTTCAAATTAGTAGGGGATATAAAGTACATTAATCACTGTATTTTCTTACCTTAGACAAGTCACTTAATTTCTCTTTAACTTAACTTTTTAAATGTAAACTGAATAGCTGAACTAAAAGGTCTTCAAGATATATATAATTTTAATTTGTGATTTTACATAATACATGAGAAAAATACAAAATAAAGTCTTAACTTCTGACTGGGCATGAAATTAGGTGATCAGAGCCATATATTAGTAAGTTTTATAAGATGGTTGAAGGAAAATTATGGTGATGCTAAAAACAAAAGAAAAGCGTTTTTTTTTGTTTGTTTTTTTTTTCGCCCAGAGAAAGATTACAAGAAGAAAATAACATCTGAATTGTCTTTGAATTGTAGGATTGAAAGAAGCAAAGATATGTATTTCAAGCAGTGGTAATAGTGTATACAAAGATACAGAGGTGGATCATCTTTCATGTATTAGCAGATAGCCTAGAAAATAGACTGTCAATACATCATAGAGAACCCTAAATGACAGAGAAATGAATGTAGGTTTTCTTTATAGATCAGGAAATGTGGAGCTTCTAAAGATTTTGAATCAGTAATATTATCGGAGTTCTTCCATGAGAAAATTCATCTGGTTTTTACTTCAATATTGTAAGGAAAAGGGACTGAAGACCAAAATTCAGACTAGATAATTTTCCCCAAAAGAACAAGATTCACAGACATTTTTATGCATTCTATGAGAACAAAAGATGATTATCAATTAACACCATTAAGATTTCATAGAGAAGGCAGAAGTAACAATATAATTCAAAGAACATCAAAGAAGATGCAATTGCAGTTAAATCCCTCGAATTACTTATAGTCTTGTTGATAATCAACATTTTCATTTATAGTACAAAAGTGTGTTCTATGTTTAGAATAACATTCCAAATTCCAAAAGTCATTTCACTGCCTTATAAAAGTAAGACTTATTTCTAAATGAAAAATTGGAGCATTTTATTCCTTTTTTTCAAAAGATTTTATTCCAAGTAGTCCAAGATAGAAACAACAAGGGTCTAAACTACATATGTAACAGTGGGAATGTAAGCTAAGGAACAAATATGAGAAATACTTTAAGAGGAAATAGGACTTGACTCTAAAAGAAACTACTAACAGGATTTTACAAAAAGGAAGAAATCAAAAACAACTTCAAATTTTCTAGCCTTGATGACTGAGAAATTGTGGTATTATAAAAATAAGGAAGTCAGGAAGACTAATAAACTTAATTGTAAGAGCCATTTAAATGGGCGGCGCCACAGCGCATTGGGAGATTTGAGTCCCCCAGGAAGTAATTTCTGTGGATATTAGGACTGCTTTGTAGGTGGGATCTTGGCCACATTGAGATAGCTTCGTAATGGGTGACTCTCTTGCTGTTTGGCTGTGTGTGTGACCTCACAGGCCCTATGTAAGCCCACTGCAGGCAGCAGTCACTCTCTTTAACCTGGCTCCCTGAGCCAACCGGATGGATAGCCCAGAGAGGTAAGGAGTTTAGAAGTGAACACGTGGGTCTTATGACCAAGTGTTCACTCAGGAACCAGCAAGTCAGGGCATCAGTCAGGGCATTATGTGAGTAGGTATAATAAATGCTTTTAAGATTACATGTGGCTGTTCTTGAGAGTGCTACCAGTTACTAAACTATAGATTCAAGAGATCATGGCCAGAGACCTTTGAAGGCCTCAGAGGAGGCAAGCCGATTAGAGTTGACACTGCAAAGGTCAGTGGTCTGTTGGGCCTAGGACAGACTAGTAATTGTAACTGCCAGGTGGGCACGTTACACTTAATAGAGATGAACATTTCAGTTTTTGAATGTAATGGTAAAAGCAATATTAAATGAATCAGATGTTATAGTAGTACCTGTTTGATACTTTAATGATTATTCTCTTTCTGAAAAAAATCAGAAAAAACTAGAAAACTGCATGTGAGACATATTTTCAATAAATTAAATAAAAATCTTCAATATGATAGTGTTTATTATGTCTCTACATTCATCTTCATGACAAAAATTAAAAAAAAAAAAACAAATTGTGCCTTTAAATGTAAAGTTCTTAAATTCAATGTTTCATACAACTTTGATACTAGAAAATAATCTCACACTATTCAGTTACTAATTTCATTTATCATATACAAATTCAAAGTTTGGAGTATAATATGCATTGTACATAGAGGTAGGGTACAGGGAAGAAGAGTTAGGGGCGACTGTACTTGAATGGACTATGATATCATCAAAGTGATTTTGAAAAACTGCAGATTTTTGCTATATTTTGATTAATCTTTAGGAGTAATGGAAAGAATAGATTAACCCAAGATATATTACTGGCTTATGAGAGAAAGGGGACAGACTTAGAATGAAAGAAAGTAGGAAATGAGTTTCTGAGGAGAACATCAGAGATGAGAAAATTAAAAAAAAAAATAGTTTTAAAAGAAAAAAGAAAACATGTTAGGAATAATAGTAGTCTAAGAGCCATAGACTATAGAATGAATTGGGACAGGATTCTGGTTTACACACTGAAAGCATAGCTGGAAAATAAGTGTAATTAATTAATTAGGAAATATAGTAAGAAAGTCATAAAAGCAGCTGTTTGGGGGAGAAAAGTTTTCATAGAGAGGATTTAGAAAGAAATCTCTTTTTAAAGTGCAAGGTCAGAAGTCAAAGTTGTCATTTGGCTGGAATTCAAATTATGGGGAAGAAGCAATTTTTATTCAAAAGAAAATAATAGCTGGGGACTGAAAAAATAAAAATTAAATAAGTCAAGAACTAGAACTTAATCCCCGCTTTCAAGGATTTCACATTCTAATCAGGAGGAGGAAGTATAGAATATAATGTCTGTAAAAAAAAAGTGTAACATAAAGTAGGAGGTGATAGATATACCATGGTAATCTAAAAATAAATGGAAAAGGAGAGAATACATTCTCTCTTATCCAGGAAAACATAGGAAAGGAGGGAGCACATTTAGCTGAGGGAATGAGGAAAGACTATAATAAAGAGATGGTGCTTGGATTTAGCTTTAAAGGAAGTAAAGAATTATGAATGGCAGCAAGGATGAGGGAAGGCATTGTAAGTATAAATGCAGCAGGTCATGGTACATGAATTCAAAGCTCAATTCTTCTAATTGTTACTTATGTATGTAAGTCAGTTTACATTTCTGGTCCTCATTTCCTCAAAAAAAAAAAATGATGAGATTGGACTCAATTATTTCTGAAGTTTCTTTCAATTCTAAACTTGTAATTTTAAGTTGTTATATCTGTCTACTACATTCCAGAAACTATAGCACCATACATATAATTTCATCAATCCCACCCCTAGTCCTTAGGTAAAGTTATGAGAGCCAACAATAAAATATCAACAGGGCAGCCAGACCTGAGTCTGCCTCTAAACAGTTCCGTTGTTCTTCCAAAAGGTGAAAACAAAAGCAATTTATGCTATGTGTGTGTATGTATACATGTGTATATAATATATGTATATGCCTTACTATAGTACAGTAGAAATTAGACTGAATAAAAGAATCATACTTTAATGCTGCCCTGCTACTTTCAAGCAGTGACCTCAAGTATGACCTCAAGTAATTTGCTCTTTCTAGATTTCAGCTTTCTCATTTGAAACAAAGGCATTTGAGTGGATGATCTATAATATTTCTTGCAGCTTTGAACTAGCTAATAGAACCTTTATCATATACTATATAGAACTAGGAGGAGAATGCCAATTCCAAATCTTATTATTGTCACAGCCCCTCCTCTAGAGGTGACAGAAGTTTTAGAATGCATCTGCTACAATAGCATCTTTGCCATCAGGTTCCAGCTTTGTGTATGTCTAACAGAGAAGACATCTAAAACTGTTCTAGAGGAACCTACTAGGGATGGATAGAGGTGAAGTCTTATAAATATTAAAAGGAAAACAGATTTAGAAATGTACAAATGTTGAAGAAACGATTCAAGAAAAACCAGGTGATCAATATCAAACATTTCAGAATTTTCATCTAGCCCATTATATGTAAACTTTACATTCTGCTCAGTTGAAAAAAACATGAACTGTTGAGAGGGAGATTGATATTGCAAGCACAGGGTATCTAAGAAAATATTACAATTATCTGTTAGACCATAAAATATATCCTTAATGATTCACCAGATACATTTGCAGCTGCTAAAAGAGAACAAGTTGAATTTTGTATTTCTCACTAAGGAATACCTACTTTACAGGGTTAATGATAATTTTCACCAGTGTTTTTTTCTACTTGCCTATATAGGTACTGCAAGGTTTAAAAGAAAAAAAAGTCATTCAAACACCTTATAAACAAAGAAGTCTAAGTAAGAATAAATCAAACACAAATGACTACAGAAGCAGTTAAAGAAAATCTTTTAAAATATTGATTAGACATCGCCACTGATACTGTTCTCAGATGTCTCTTTTTAATAAAAAAGTGACTTTGAGTTCCCAAACATTAACCAAGGCAGTGAAAATTTTGGCAAAACCTATCCGGATTAGAAAGGCTTTGAGTTTGGAAATGACTATTTGAATCATTTAAGAGCCAGACAAAGTTTTAAGAAGCTAGTTATTAGAGTACTGGTCACTGAATGATCTTTTACTTTGAGTAGAAGAATAAAAGAATTATAATCAGTACATATTTCAGAAGTAATTATGCCTATGAAAAAATATGTTTTGAAGTATTATAAACCTGAAACTAGAAATTCATGCTATTGAATATCACTTTTTAAAAATGACATTGGGGAAAACAATGTCAATGATAGGAAGAAGAGGGAATCAGTTTGATTGAATGAAATGATTTCCAAGGCTCTTTCTAGCTATAACAACTCATGATTCTATGATTGCAAGTAAATTAATTTTTGTCAAATCTGAGCCACCTGTTTCCTTATAATTTAGTTGCCAGCTTAATTTAGATGACAACTCAATTTAGGAGATATGATTCAATTTGACAAAAATTCATTAAGAGCTTACAATATAGAGTACTCAGCTTTACAAACTGAAAGAGATACAAAGACTAAGGACAGAATCCTTATATCTAACAAAATTTAAGAAAGAAAATTGTTTTTGTTTTGATTCTTACTAATAATTGTATTAGTTTAACTTTACTGCCTCAATAAGGATAATAATATTAAACACCACTTTATTTTTCTGGAAATAAACACTTTCCTTAAGATCTTTAGGGTAAACATTATAATAGAAATGATAATTATATATTCCTATTGATTTAAACATAATGAGAAACCAGGCTGAATTTGTATAGGTCCCATTATGTATTTGGGAAGCTGAGTTTTACAGTAGCTTAATTTTTTGTGCTTTATTCATTTCTCCCAGAAGTAAAAAAGACTGGTTTCCAATTAATACAGGTTTTTCTCTTTGACCTTTTGACAATTATCTTCAGTTACACTGTGGTGGCCTAGAATTGATTCTTTCATTTTAAATTCTGACATTCATTCTTGAGTATATAGGGGATAAGATTTATTGGCTATATTCTGTAGAAGGGAACTATTTCTTTGGCACAGACTTTAGAAATCTTGGGAGAGGTATTAACTTTCTAAAATCATATATAGAAATACTAATGCACTAAAATACTTGTGGTCTAAACTAAAGGAGAAAAGGAAATTCACAAAGTAATAAGTCTAAGTCATTCACAGGCTAAGGTATTTCATTTAATTAAATAGTATGTAAATGTAATGATTAATAAAATATTAGAGCCAAAAGAAATCTTTATACCTAAACCAACTCTTTCTGTTAAAAAATAAATAAATAAAAATAAATTCTTATGGCTTTTTCTTTACATTGTTTAAATTTGCTCTTCTATCCCTCCATCTTAATCCTTCTCAGAAACCAATTCCTTATAATAAAGAAATTTTTTGAGAAGAAAAAAATAAAATTAGTAAAAAATTTAAAAATCTCACATTGTATATACAATGTTCTAGACCTATGGACCTTCATTTCTGTAAAAATGTGGTGAAGTATTCACAACATTCAATATTAACTGTTTTGTGATTATTGTCCTTTGCATTTAGGTTGTGATCATCATTATCCATATTGTTTTCTTGATTCTGCTTACTTACTTTATTGGCAAAAGTATGGCATAAGAAATATGTCTATACTTCTCTATGTTAATATTTATCATTTCTTATAAGAGTACTTTATTTGGAGTCAGGAAAACCTGAGTTCAAATCTTCACTCAGATATTAACTAGCTGTGTGACATTGGCTGGGCTTAACCTCTTTCAGGTTTTATCACTTATAAAATAGAATAGTAATAACACCTATGTCCAATGTTTGTTATCAGGATCCAGTGAGATATCAGGGGTTCTCAAACTATGGCCAGCGGGCCATGCAGCCTTCTGAGGATGTTTATGCAGCCAGCCAGGTTATGGCAAATGGGCTGTAGGGCGGAGACAGTGTGAGTTTTTGTTTTTACTATAGTCTGGCCCTCCAACAGTCTGAGGGACAGTGAACTGGTCACCTATTTAAAAAGTTTGAGGACAACTGATTGATAGACAGTTCTGTATAAGTCTTAAAATCTATATAAATTCTAGTTATCACCATCATCATCACTTCATTATATTCATGCACCAGTTTATTAAACCATTTCCCAACCAATGGACATCCATTTTGTTTCTTGTTTTTTGCTACTCCAAAAAATGCTATTATAAAAATATGGAATTTTTCTTTTGGTCATTGACCTCTCTTTAAGGTATATGCCTAGAATTTCTGGTTCAAAGGGTTTGGACCTTTTAGTAACTTTCTTCACATAATTACCAAATATTGCTTTCCAGGCTAATTGTATTAATTCACAGATTCACTACCAATGTATTAGTTTGCTTGTTTTTCTACAATCCCTCAACTACTATTCTCATCTTTGCTATTTATGCTCATTTTGAAAGTGTAAGGTAAAACTTTAGATTTGTTTTAATTTTATTTTTCTTATGTTTATTAATTTGGAGTATTCTTTCATATGATTATTTATAGTTTGCAATTCTTTTCAGAATTGTTTAGCTACCTCTCCTTTAGGACATGGATTTTGGTCTTATTAGTTGTCTAACTGTCTTGGAAGCCAAAACTTCAACTGAGATATTTGAAACAAAGATTTTTTTTTTCCTTACTTGATATCTCCTTTCTTATCTGAGATGTATTAGTTTTCTTTATGCAAAAGCTTTTCATTTCATGTAATCAAATTCAACAATTTTATCTTTTGCAATCACCTCTATTCTATGCCTGATTAAGAATTACTCATAACCAGTGAAGGTAGTGCTATTATTATCCTATTTTATAGATGATAAAAGTGAATCTGAAAGAAGTTAAACCCTACTCAGGGTCATACAGCTAGTTAATATCTGAGTCAAAATTTGAACTTAGGTCTTCCTGACTTCAAAGTGCTCTTATAAGAAATTATAAATATGAATATAGGGAAATTGTCCATATTTGGTTAAGAATTCCTGCCATGAAATGTAGCTAACTATATCTACTTTCCTATGGCATGATCTTTAATATTCAGATCATATTTTCAACTTATACACTACAGGGTAAAATGTTGGCCTAAGTTTAATTTCTGCCAATTTGATTTCTAACAGTACTAAGAAAAAAGTTTTATATTAGTAAATAGGTTTTATGAATTTATTGACTTATGGCTCAATTTCTGATTGTTTATAGATCATGAAATATATGCTTGGTATTTGTAAGGGTTAAAAAGCCTCTAGAAGCAAGGAATGCAGTTCAAGGCATGTGGAAGGACCTGAGGGATGAGAGGTTCTGAGGCACAGGCCAGTCCTATGTGGAGGTGGGGCACAGCCCCATGAGGTGGTATCTGATTCCAGGTACCACGCCTGTCTCCTTAGTGCTCTCAAAGCCTAGCACGCCTCCCTCCTTCTTCTCGGGCCAATCACATTATGCCAGTTTCCTAGAGGACTTCCTCCTTCCCCCATATCATCAGTGGAGTTTAAATATGTGCTATCTCAGAATAAAGTTCTCTTTTGCTTCACCCCTACCTAATGGTGGTCTGTCTCTATGGGATCCGGATTGGTGCCCGAAGACGGGTAATTGTGGCCTAGCTGTGCCGTCGACGGACAGGCATTAAGAGTAGCTCTAAGGGGAGCTACCAGGTTAGAGTAGTCCATAAGGGTGTAACAGGTATTTCTGCTTTTTTTACATTTATTTACAATTTCTCCATGCCTCCAAAGCATAGGTAATCTTTGTAAAAGTATCACATAGTACTGAGAAATCATACATTCCTTATCTATTCAGAATATGCCACAAGACTTTTAACTCCACAGTCTCTTACAATTTGTTCAATTCATTATTTTCTTTTAGTTATCTTGATTAGTTTTGTCATTTTTTGAGATAATACTATGATTACTTGCTATAATTAGATAATAATGCATGATGTCATTATGCAATTTTGTTATTTTTTTTTTCAGTTATGGATTCATATGCTATGTCATTTGGAACATAAATTTAATATTGAAATGCTTCAGAGTAAAAGATTCTTTTAAATATATAATTTCCTTGTTTATCTGTGTATACCATAAATTTTTATTTTTGATTCTGATAGTATGGTTGCAATATCTGAATTTTTTTGATTCATGAGACATAATTTTGTTCAAGTCTCTCATGTATTCAACATATGCTTTTGCCTTTTAGATGTCACTGTTAGCAAAAGAGGGAATTGTCTTTTCTTTGTCAATCTGTTTTTCATTTTATTGGTTTACTTATTCTATTCACAGTTAAAATCATGAGTTAGGTTTATATTTTCCTTCATTTATGCCATTGTCTTTTAATTAGTATTTCTTTTTATTCTTCCTTTTAACTTAGTGCTTTGTTTGTATGCTTACTTTTGCTTCATTCAATTTAATGTAATCCCATTCCCATAGGCTTTCTTTTCCATTTCCTTTTCCCTGCCCTATTTGTTCTTTCCTGAGTATCAAGTTTTATTTATTTTAACCTATTGATTTCTTTTTCTTTGTTCATTATAACCTATAATCTTTCCTTTTTTGTCCTGTCAGTTAAGCAGTTATTTCAAAGTGCTCTTTGATTTTCTTTGTCAGATTTTTTTGATTAGATTTGTTTCTGATGACATGGACTCCTTGACTCTTTCTAAAGATTTCTTTACTTTTTTTTTTTTTTTCTTTCATTAAATTCATTTACCTTTCTATCTAATTTGAATTGAAAATTTTTGTCATTCACGGTTTATATTATTTATTCCATTTTGAATCTCTGTGTTCTTCATACAATTTAAACTTTTAAACTATTGATTACTTTCTTCTACATAACTTTTGTGTTATTGACCTCAATAATTGCTACCATTTATATAGCACTTAAAGATTTGCAAAGTGCTTTACAAATATTAGTTCAATTTATCTTCACAATAATACTGGAAGGTAGGTGGTACTATATTCATTTTGCAGATGAGAAAACTAAGGCACAAAGAGAATAAATGGTTTAGCCACAATTATACAAATAGCGAGTATCTAAGGACAAGGATTTGAACTCAGGTCTTCTTGACTATAAGTCCAAAGTTTTATCTATAGTACCTCCTATCTATTTCTTTGACACCTAGTTTTCTTGCCTTAGGGGATCTTATATTTCTTTTTTCTGTGCTGTGCCTCAATCTTCTAGTACTTGGGAAAAAAATTTGAATAAAAGAATACCCATGACAGATAATATCTTGCATCTAAAGCCATGTGATATATTTCTACTATATGTCACCCCAATAATTAATAGCATGCAATTTTTTCCTTAAGTCCAGGTTCTCCCATACTTCTCAGTGTTGTTTGCTTCAGGAACTCTAATTTCACTTCTCCCTAAAGCAAAACGCTATCCATGGAGGAATAAAAAGTTTTTTCAGAGAAAATTATCTTCCTATGCACCAAACCTCCCAAAATAAAAATCCACGAGAAAATAATAATCTTTCATTATAAACATATACTTCTTGTTCCATGGAAGGGTTAATCAATAGAAAACACCCTTCCTTCCCCCAATCATTTCTTCTCCCTTTTGCCATCTCTCTCATTCTCCTCTGTCCCCTCTTTTTACTGAGACTAAAGGACTTATATCTTCTCTTTGCTATTCATCCACAGACTTGCTTAGGATATATAACACATTCTTCTCTATGATTCACCTCTTAGCTCTTCATATAAGCACCCTGATCCCTATTCTGCAATTTGGCCCCACAAAACATATATATCTATAGGTAAGATGTAAAGTTTGATTCATGATGCTTTAGGTCTGCTACTTCACCTCCACTTCTTTAAATTCCATTTTCATTTGTTGCATTTTTTTTTAACCCTATAGTCTATCTTTCTCTTTCTTAAAACACACACACACACACACACACACACACACACACCCCCAAAAAAACCCTCTAGAGATGAGGTCATTTACTTTACTACTTATTCTTTCTTCTGTAGTTATATTTTTTTAAACTTTCTTCCATTTTTGGTTGTTTTAGATGTTTGAAAGTTAAATATTCTGTTATCTTGGGTGGGGAAATTGGGATTAATGTCCCAAATGCCTTTCTTTTACTGAAAGTCCATATTTTTCCATGGATCATTAAGCTCAGGTTTGATGGTTATTAGTTTGGATTCCATTTTGAGATCCTTTGCTTTTCAGAATTTAATTTGATAATTCCCTTATGTGGAATATTATATTCCATTCCTTTTTCCTGAGAAATCTCTTGAACACCTCACACTATAAATAGCCTCTGCCCTATAGTTTCTTCATCTAATTGGCTGATTCCTTAAAGAACCTCTGTTTTCTGGAGAACATTTGGGCCAATTGTGTCTTCATTCCTCTCCAGACTACAATCCTGACTCTAGGCTTTCTTTACCATGTATGCCACAGAAACATCTTCTAATTTTAACATATTCTCCATTACTTTATCTGCTTGTGCTCTAGGTTTTTTATCAAATTTTCTTCTTGAAATACTTTTGTGGTTTTAGCCTTTTCCCTTACATTCTCATTATATACCTTCTAACTCCTTTCCTTTTGATAGTGGGTATATACCCACAGGATTAGACTCAGCCTCCTCTCACTTTGGGAGTCTACTAGCTTTGGTCTCTTTTTAAATAACTGATCCCAAATGGATTTCACTTATCTTTCTCTAAGGCCAGGTACAGCAGCCATTTATGTTAACCCCTTGCCCAGTTCCAACCCTAAATCCCATCATTTCTTTTTTTATTTTCCTGGAAGGGATAAGTGCTTTCAGCATGGTAGGAGCAAAGTAGGATAAATGTTCTGAGCAGATTCCTTATAATCCTGGAGTTTCCTAACCTGTGAGGCTACCCACTTTCCCCACATGACTAGATAGAGGCAATGTCTGATGCTTTTTACAACAAAGTATACAGTGAGAAAGGAGGAGGGAGTTTCATCAAAGTTTCTGTAGCACAGGAAGAACTACTGTACCAAAACCCAAGCCAATAAGTTGGTTTGTCTATCCTGCCAGTGTGTAGAGGCTGATGGGAGAGAGATTTTAGTGTGTTAAGGATTAGCATTCACCAGTGGTAATTCAAAAGGCTCCTATCTTTATGGGCCTTCTTGCTTTCATATCCATGTATTTAACTCTACCTATGGTGTATAATTATTCTAAAGATTTTTCTGAGTTACTGGGATCTTGGAAAAAATTTCTAGTTCTCTATCTTATTGATCATAGGACCCAATAGTCACTTTCTTTTTTGAACATGAGAAAACAGGGTAAGGAATAAAATAATTCGCCTAACATAGTTGTAGGTCAGATGTTGAACCAAATCTTCTGAATCAATACTTTTTGACCTTTTGTTCTACTATACTATTCAGTCTCCCCAAAATAATATTTATCATTGAGTTTAATAAATTTAATTAAATAAATTTAATTAAAAATATGAAGGGGAATATAAAATCTTTCATATTTGGTTTTAGGAAATGACATACTTAGACTTGATGCTGGATTAACTGTGCAGACTGAATTCTATAAGCTAAGATAGGGAAAATTCCAGTTCTTTCTGGATCCATTTGAGGACAGTGAATTCAGCTACCACAGCAGTCAGTCTGGTACACATGCTTTAATTTTAAGTGAATTTCATCTTCATTATGTATATAAAAATGAGTTGGAAAATTACCATAGAAACTATTCTGATGTACTCTTTTGATTTCCTATTCATATTCAAATTTTGTACATTTAAATCAAACAGCACTTAGAACTCTGGAAATTACCTGGAATGTAGCTCTGTACTGCCATTATTGTACTTGCTTCCTCTTTCCCAGATACCAAAGTCAGGTACACGGTAGACTCTTTCTACACAAAATACCAGGTTTTGAATGAATGATACCTGAGAGAAAAAGAAAAGAAAAATATAAGGATTAGTTGGTAAGCTTGAAAGTATATTTGCTCTGGGGCAGCTAGGTGGTGCAGTGGATAGAGCACCAGCCTTGAATTCAGGAGGACCCGAGTTCAAATTTGGTCGCAGACACTTAATACTTCCTAGCTCTGTGACCCTGGGCAAGTCACTTAACCCCAGCCAGAAAGAAAATATATTTGCTCCAAGTTGCATTTTTAGATATAGGTCTCAGATTCATACTAATCAAAGTCAAATATATGAACCCAAGATTTGCACTCCCAAAGGTTTTTCCTTTTTTTTTTTTTTTTTTTTTTTTAAGAGAATCAAGATATTTGTCTTCTTTCAATTTTGTTTTATCTCTTTTATTAAACACAACCTTTCAAAAATCATTAACAGTTGCTCATCAATTAAAATCACTGAATTTTTTCATTACCCTGAAATTCAACAAGATTTGGTGACCTGAACATTAGGGTAGCTGGATACTATTTCACCATCAGAATTTTTCTTTGTATCTTTAAAATTTCTAATCCCTCCTCCATTGACTTACTCTTTAGAACATTAGTATATAAAAGTCAGCTTAGATATCTGTCCTCAAAGTCAGAACATACTTCAGAGTATTCTAAGTTATTCTTGTTCTTGTTTACCTAAAATTCTAAGATAAAATAATCACATTCCCTAAGGAATTATCATCTCCATTCTAATAATCAGTCCTTCCTTTATAATGGGAATAAGATCTAGAATAGAATTTCTCTTTGTTTAATCTCACAATTTATTAAGGATAAAATGATCACTGAAGGAAGTAAAGCTATTATTCATTGCTTTGCTTTGAGAAGCAGATGTCTAAATAATTGAAGTCCCATCTTCTCTATCTTTCCTCTGTACTAGCGATCTGTTTCCAACTTCTCTTTTATTTATTTATTTATTCATTCACTCATTTATTTATTTATCTATCTCTATTCATTCATTCATTTTCTTTCTCTGCAGGTAATGTATAGTATACCCCAATTACATTATGATATGTGTTTCTGGCTTCACTAACTTTTACTGTGATTTTTCTTTATACCATTTTGCTTCCTGGATTTATTTACAAAAGATTTCTTTTTAATATACAATGGTCTACCTCTCCTTTTAATGCATATAGTTATTCACAAATAAGAGACCCATAATTTCTATTTCTTCAAGTCTTGATGACACTATGAGGTAAAATTTGTTTTCTTATATGATCTATAATTCACCTTATTATATATATCCATACTTTGTTCTCTTGAGTAAGTGCATTTAAAGTGAAGGATTTTCTTGATGGCTCTCTGATGTCCCCTCCAATTCTAGACTTATATAATTTTATGAAAAATCAGCACTGAAAAAGTTGAAATAATAATGAAAATTAGATAGATCTGGGGGCATAATGCCTTCTAGCTTCTATCTAATCTCTTTTTTCAATACCATATTCTTCATAGTTATTATATTGCTATATTTCCTCCCTCCTGTTCCTAGCACTTGTCTTTTTTAATGATCTGTTTTCCTAACTACTGTACAGAAGCTGTTCTTTCAAAACCTTCTAATTATCTTCTCTTTAACAAATTCAATAATCTCTTCTCAATCCTCAACCTTATCAAGGTTTCTGTAGCATTTGGAACAAAAGATCATACATTTCCCTGGGAAGGGGAGGCTGGAGGGAGAAAGATCTCTCCTTGCCTTCCATGATAATGAACTTATTTGCCTTAGTTTCTACTTTAAATCACCCTATAAATTGCTACAAGATCATACTATATAATAGACTCAGAATGTTAAGAATTTAAAAGGATTTTAACCAGTATCTCAACAAAAATTCCCTCTATAATTATAATAGACATGAGATCATCTAGTCTGCCAATTCTGGTCAAATCCACCTACTTGCTGGAAGAACTAGTGGTTGCTTTTTACTTCCAGGAGCAAATATAAAATAATTCTTATTCTCCTCCTCTTCTTCCTCCTTTACTTTTAAAACTCTTTACAACTAGGATCATCTTATCTTTCCCATATTCTGACACTCTACTCCTCTTTACACACAACTTCCCTTTTTTAAAACTACCCATACTTAGCACAGTGCTGGACATATACTAAGTGCTTAATAAATGCTAGTTGATTAATTCCAAGGGTAGTACCACTATCCTCCTACTCACCCAGGTTAAAAAACTTGGAGGGATCTTTAATTTTTTCCTTTCTCTCATCATTCCTACCTTTAATTAGCTGCCAAATTCACCTGGACTTCCAACACTAGTAGTTTAATCCTACTTTTACATGTCTTATATTTCATTCCCTCTAGTGAGAGTATTATCACTATCCTAGTTGCCACATCTGTGTCTTTTAAATGCACAATTCTGACCATATTATTTCTCTGCTCAGAGTCCTAAATGGATCTCTAAAGAATAAAATACAAATACATTAGTCCAGGATTTAAAGCTGTTCAAAACCTGGCTGTTGCAGCCACCATTCTAGGCTTATTTTACTCCCATTTATATATAGTATGTTCTAATCAAACATAATTATTAGTTATTATATTTAAAGACCAGGAAATCTCCCATCTCTGGAGTTTTAAAAAGACCATTCTTGCCTAGAATTCATTTCTTTTCCAACTCCACTATTAAAATCTCTCCCTTCAGGGCTCAGTTCAAATGCTGTCTCTTCCATAAAGCCCTCTCAAATACCCACAGATGAAAATATACCCTCCTCATATTTTTAAAAATATTTTTTGATGAGGCAATTGGAGCTAAATGACTAGCCCAGGATCACAGAGCTAGGAAGTATTAAGTGTCTGAGGTTGAATTTGAACTCAGGTGCTCCTAATTTCAGGGCTGGTGCTCCATCCACTAAGCCATCTAGCTACCCTTCTCATACTTTTTAAGAACATTTTGCCTGAATCTCTCCTCTATTAATGTCACATCTTATAATTACTTATGTAAATACCATTTCTCTCCTACATTTTTAAGACAAAATTTTTTGAAAAATATTTGTACTTTTATGTCTTGCAACAGTGGATATTTATTAAATATTGATTATATTTTATTGATTTGTAGGATGTGAATATAAGTACCATTATAGATAACAATTAAAGAGTTGTGGTGTAAGGGATAGGATAATAGACCTGGAGTCTGGAAAAATTAGATTCACATTCTGCTTCAGATACCTATTAGCTATATCACTCATGGCAAGTCATTTATCCTCTTTGGGTTTCAATTTCTTCTATAAAACAAGGGATCTGAATTAGAAGGTTCCTTTCAGTTCTAAATCTATTCTTTTATTCTTATACAATCTTTTCAGTCATGTCCAACCTAAATGTCCAGCCCATTTAGGCTTCTCTTCACTAAGATACTGAAGTAGTTTGCTGTTTCCTTCTCCAGCTCATTTCATAGAGGAGGAAACTGAGGCAAACAGGATAAATGACTTGCCCATAGTCTTACAACTAATTAGTATGTGAGGCCAGATTGGAACTGAGGTTTTCTTTTGGTTTTTCTGACTTTAGGTCTGTTACTCTATCCACTGTACCACCCAGCTGCTCTAAATCTATCCTATATTCTATAAAGATCTTTCATATGTAATGCCGGAGAAACTGAGCAAGACAGAGATTAGAGAGTATTTAATAATTTATTTAATGGGGAGATATACTGGAACCAAATTGGATCCATGTTTGGTCCCAGGGCTGAATGAGACTATCCTCCAAGATTCAGAAAACAATTAGAGTTCTCAATGACATATATACACATGGTTCAGGAGCAGGGGATAGACTGAGGCAGGGGCGGAGTTAGGGTACTCTGACAGGGTGGGGTGAGCGTCTGGAGATGAGATGACATAGTCAGGGGGAGGCACCCAGGACATGGGGAGAGGCATCTTGATAAGATAGTATCTGACATTCCAATAGCTTGGGATGGGGAGAGGCATTCTGATGTTCTAAAACATAAGATCTTTTATCTTTATCAAATATTCTGATAAAGAAGGAGGGGAGGTTTTGCAGGATGGAGCCTTGAGAAGCAGGGAAACTGAGTCAGGACTGGGCCAGGATAATTATGGAAACTGAGAATTGTGGCATAACACCTAGTTCTACAAAACGCCAACATTTTGTTTAAATCCTCAGATACGTCCCTATTGTAAAATTCCTGCCACTGATATAAATCATAGGCTACACACATCTTCTCATTTCTGTGATTCTTACTCATCATTATCTTCTGTCATGGAAGATCTATCTTAGGTATTAAAGGTTGTCTTCCAATTTTTATTTTATTTTTTAACATTGCTAGTGTAACAATGAAGTCCCTATTTGATTTTCCCACCTTCTTTTCTAATCATGTGCTATCTTGATGTTATCTTTTAAATTAGTTCTTGGATTGAGATAAGGATATATTTTTTTTAATCAGAGACATTTGCAAAGCTATACTTTCCCTGGCAAAACCTTCAAAGAATTTCTCCTGAGGTACATAACATAGTTGACAAAGATAAAAATGTCCAAATCCAGGGAATTTTAACCAAAAGTGGTCTCCAGAAGAAAAAAAGTATATAAACCTATTCAAACTGTACTGAAATATCCTATAAACTTTGACAAATCTAGCACATTTCAAAGAGATGCAAAAGAATCTATTTTTCAAATGTCGGTAGACCACAGAAAATATCAAAACTATAAATATTCACCAAAGACTTTTTGAAATTTTTAAGCAAGCCAGGTCAAATTTTCATATAGCAACACTTATATTTGATTTGTCCTTTTAAGACTTTCAAAAAGTCAAGGAGACTGTGATCAAAACTTCCCCAAAAAAGAAAAGGGGGAAAAAAAAAACAGCTATCTGAAGAGTATGCTATTAGTAGAAGAGACATCAAAATGCTAAATTTAGTGTTTCTATCTTATCTGCAATCAATATTGAGCTCACATGACACTTGAGAGGTTGAAGCCAATGTAGGGCCATATTCAGATTGCTTTCATATTGCTGAGTAAAGGCTGAGGATTTAAAAATAGGTGACTTGGTTGCTGATAAACAATCTTTTCTGTCACATCAGGAACTATAAATAGTTGTTTATGCCTAAGCATAGTTTAATTAGAGAAGAGGGAAATATGTTATTAATCTACCCATCTAATTCATATTACTTTTAGAGCTTCCTACTCTGCTTTCCATATATACATTTTAGTTTGCCAAACTTCTGAAAAGACTTTTATAATTCATAAGCTATCTATGCTACATTTTTGAGAATGCCATAACAAAAGGTTTTAAAACTAGTAAGGTCAATATATTTTAATTCCCTAGTATTCTCACCTTGACAACTACCAATAAATTCTATTTTACAAAGAAGCCAATTTGCTGTCTTACTAGAAATTGTTTTTTACATATACATAAGAGCAAATATTTTGCATTCTTTACAAATGGACGGACTCCTAACTGATTTTATTCATCAACACTTTTAAGATTTAGTGGCAGAAAATGCTAATGTAACTGCTATATCATAGGGCTATCGAGTCAAATTAGGCAATGAAGAGCTGAAGGTACTTTAAAATCCAAGCTGTCACTGAAACTTTGCAGCAGTATTTCACAATGAAATAGCCACTATAACATCCCAACTTAGAGCAAATTCCTGTAATAGGAACATTTACTGAAAAGAGTTCAACTTGCATCTAGTTGAAAGTTATTTTATCACAGAGACAAATTATTCCCCAAGTATATATCTGATTAGTGAATTAGATTCTTAGGGTTATCTGTAAAAATCATGTTTAGAAGTGATGTCATTATAGTATTTAATTATTGGTATTAAGGTCTCTCTTCCTCTAGTTGTTTTAAAGTTGGTGAATTTATATTACTCAAATATTTCCATCAAACTAGAGAACTAAAATTTTATTGTAGCTTTGCTATTATGGTGTGACTGCCATGGCTTACAAAATTTCTTAGAATCTTATCTTTCTTGTGTAAGCTTAAAATGCTTTCGAATACTTCAGTTGAAATGGTCACAAAGCACTAGAGATGTGCCCCAAGCCCTGAAAATCAGCTTCTTTTCTATGGTCCTGCAGCCATCCATGCCTTTTTTCTGAGGTCACCTTCCTACTGAGACATATTGTTCCCGGATATACTATGTGACCTGGAGATCTCTGCCATATATAATGCCCAAGACCATCAGAGTATTAGGGCAAAGAATGGTGCTCCCACCCCCAAATTAAAATCTAATTTTCTCTCTCCACTGAATATTGTGGAACCATCCTTTATATGTTAAAGAACCCCTTCTCACACAAGATATCCTCCTTTCAGATTTCCTCCATCCTCTTGCTTGCTGAAATGTAACATCCTTTTGAAGTTACTTGATGACTTATATTCCTCTCCAAGACTGCTACTGCTTCTCTTTAACCCCCTGACACAAAAAGAGCAATGAACATTGCATATTTAACTTCCACTCACATTTCATACACTCCTTCTGCTCTCATCATAGCAACCATCTCTTTTCTCCTTTAAAATTCATGTCATCCTGGACAGATTCTTGTACTTGTCATCTTTTAAACTCTGAATAGTGATTCCTTCCTTTTCCTCCCTCCCTATCAGTAACAAGTCATTTTCTCTAATACTTTCACTACCACCTTTGAACATCCCAGGTTCTTATTTTCCTCAACCTCTTTAATTCTTCTAGTTATATAATCAACCTCAATCCTATTACAGGAATGGTCATTCTTATCATCACCATTCCCCAACCATTATGAAATAAATGATTTCAGGTGTAAAAATCCTTGATTATGGCTTTTTTTTTTTTTTCTTTAATTTCAGGAAGTGGATCTCCATTAAGAACACTGAAATGCAAGTATCTATCCTAGTTAGACTTTAAAGAATATGATTGGCCACATAAGTCTTTTAATAAAAGAAATTCAGTGTAATACTCTGAAAGTTTTCAAATAATGAATACTGAATGAAATCAACATTACTTTAGCTTGTGAAATGTTTTCTAGAAATTGCATCCTGATCCCAGTTCAACTTTTAGTGTCTTATGACAGGCATATATCTATATTCAAAGGCATTATTTTAACACTCTGCAGCCCAATGTCCCATTGCCCTCCCAAATAATACAAATAGAGGTCACAGAAGCAGAAACAAATCCCTATTAAGATAAGTATTATATATTTATCTGATTCACAAAAGCAGAATGGAACCAATATTCCCAAATCAGAAACTCCAATATATATATATATATATATATATATATATATATATATATATATATATATATATATATATATATATATATATATTCATGAAATTAGATACTCTATTCAAGTGATTTTTTTAGTTTTAAGGTTTTTAAGGCCTACCTCAGAGGGTAGGCATAGTTCTGTTTTATAGTGTCCCTTGGTTAATTATGTGTATAAGCTCTCAAGTTCCATAAAAAGAATTAAAATATAATAACAGGATGTAAGTAAAAATTTCAAGGATAATTGTGCATTAGTTCTAATCTTAGAGGTTCCAGCACTGCATATTTGAGATGTCTTTCAGTACCTTATTTCAGTGTTTATCAATGAATGTCTTCATTCTAGCTTAATAATTTAATCTAGCTTAAATAACTTAAATTACATTTTAATTGCAGTTCTTTCTATATAGTACCCCTAATCTTATGATTAAACACTGCCCAATTTTTTCATATTATGCTTAAATGCATATATTATGTTTAAAATGCTTAAAATAAGGAGACAAAAATTAAAATGATAAAAAATAGGCAATATTTAAAAACATGATATATTGTATCTAAATGTTTATGTTCCTTTGAAACATTTAACAATTATGTTTAAGGGCAATATTTAAAATATATAATTACTTAGCTAGTGTTATGTTTTATTACTCAAAAGCTGTAACCAAGAAAGAAAACTTAACATTGCCTACAGTGGGTAGTACTGGCCTAGTCAGAAGTAGCACCATCAACCAAATAGTATCCTACATAATTTGTAGATATTGCATCTTAGAAGAACTAATTCTGATATGTTAGCCTGGGGAAAAAAATAAATCAAAACTAAGCCAAAATAGGTCAAAAAATACTAGGTGTTACCTCCACTTCTGATTCACAGTTAACAGTTGTTAGATTAATACTGAAAATCTTCAATACTAATCATACTACTAGACATTATGAGTCTGTTCTCTTTTACACTAAAAAAAAATGAGAAATTTGTATGATTCTTACATCTTCTTTCTTGCCATAATCTGAGGCCTGTCAATTATTCTATAAATGTCTTTAGAACTATCTTATCAGAAGTTGGTTACTTTATGTACATAAGCTCTCAAATGTCTTCAATTAGGATAACTGAAATATGATAAAATACTATTCTATATACAAAATAAGAAATGATCGACAAACATAACAATAACAAACCATAGCTGATAGTTTATATCAGAGATAATAATTGTATAAGGATAAGAGAAAATTTTTCTTACTTAACATTTCCTCTTGGAGGAAGATAATAGCATTTATATACTGCTTTAAGATTTACAAAATGTTTTATAAATATAGTTCCATTTTATACTCATAAAAGTTCCGGGAGTAATCATTATTCTTTTAGTGATGAAGAAACTGAGGCAGAAAGAGATTAAATAACATACCAGTGGCCACACAAATAGTATCTGGGGAAGGATTTGAATTTAGATCTTCCTGAAGAGAAGCACTCTAGCCATTGAACCACTTAAATGCTGCTGAATCATTTCAGTTTATATATTATTTATAAAAAAAATTATTTATTTTGTATTTGCTTTTGAGGTGAATGAAGAATATTTCACACAATGAAACACAGTTGTGGACTGCTCTTGATTCCTTGCATAGAGCAATGAGTAACATGGCAGTTTCTTTTAAACAATCACTTCAAATGGGATTAGATACATGACATTTCAAACTGTTCTGACTACATGCACTGGATAAAATGAATTGTTCCACCAAGCTCGAATGTAGGGAAGCAGGGTAACCTCTCAGTTGCAACACTACAATCAGATCGGCATCTTCACTGTTATTTTTAGAAGTCAGTTTTATAAAGATTTCAAGTAAATTTTCCTATTTATTCTGCCTTTAACATAGAATTCTGAAGAATCTTTGAAATTGACAAAAAGTTTATCTCAGGAGCAAGAAAAGATGACAAACTACTGAAACAACTCAACAAGGTTGATTTATGCTACATTTAGAATTGGCTAAACTCCTGAAATCAACTATAAAATAAATAAATAAAATTTATAAAACACAGGTTTTTTTTTTGTGAGCAAGATTAGAAAAAGACATAAACTTGTAATTCTTTTTTTTTTTCCTTTTTTTTCCCCCCTGAGGCTGGGGTTAAGTGACTTGCCCAGGGTCCCACAGCTAGGAAGTGTTAAGGGTCTGATTTGAACTCGGGTCCTCCTGAATTCAAGGCTGGTGCTCTATCCACTGCGCCACCTAGCTGCCCCATTCTTTTTTTTTTAAGTGTAAATTAAGGAAAATGACACCAGAAAATTTACAAATGAAGCACTGCTGAAATAATACCACCATAGAAACTCATATTTAATTTATTTTAAAGTTTGGAAAGCTCTTTATTTATATATAGTGTTTGGGTGAGAATCTGAACTCAGGTTTGTTTTTTTTTTACTCCAAGTCCAGCATTCTATTACTTATACTAATCATAAAACCATATGCTAAAGCACACATGCATATATACACACACAGACACCCACAGACACACAGACACACACACACACCAGTAGGGCTCCAAGTGAGAACACAAAGCAAATCTAAAGCATTTGGCAGTTTGTCAGATTAATGGGAATAGTCTGACACTAAAAGATGTAATATTTGCTCAGGATCCTAACAAGGGTGGCTATATAAAACAAGTTTTTTCACTGATTCAACAGAGGAGTGATTTTTGCCTAGTAGGAAATTAAATAACAGAAAAATGGTTTTGCTCAGCTGGTGATACATGATGCAAACTCTCTTCTAAAGAGACTCAAGATATGAAGGTCTACCATACCTTCCAAGTACCTAGGGTTCTGTATTTGTGTTCTTCTCTGCCAGATTTCTCTAAATATGATTGTTCTTGTTCTTGCCTTCTACTGAGAAAATATAAGTATTCTAGGGATTTTTTTTTCATAAATGTTTCATATTTAAGATTCAAGGGCGCCATTGTGATTGATTTTGTGTAAACAAGAAGCATGCTAACAGATCTTCAATAACTAAAGTAGGAAATAGTAGTAGTAGAAGTAGTAACAGTAGTAGTAGTAATGATAATAGTAGTAGTAATGACAGTAGTAGTTTATTCCCCTCCCCACCCTACCACCACAAGGGTTTAACAGAGGACTATAGAAAAAAGTTTGAGCAACAGCTGCACAATCACATTTGTGACTCACAATATTGCTGGATTATCAACCAAGCCTACTGAAGTGGGGTATAGGTAGGATAAAGAAAGCCAGTTGTAATCCAGGAAGAGAGAGATTGATGGGAACAAGTTGAAGGTAGGTGCTACGCCTCTTTATTCCTGGGTTACAAGCAAACCAGTTAAAAAGATGCCATTTAAAATTATTGTCTATATTAGTCACTACAATTTTAAAAAATGTAAAAAAACCTGAGAATTTTATTCTAAAAAAAAAAAAAAAAAAAAAAAAAAAAAAAAGACAGGCACTTAAGTGGTACAATGAGTTGTGCTGACCTAGAGTCAGGAAGATCTGAGTTTAAATCATACCATAACACATATGGACACTGGGCAAATCACTTACTCTCTCTGTGTTTCATTTCCTCACCAATAAAATAATAGTACCTAACTGCTAAGTTTGTAGTAAGGATAAAAAGAAGTAATATTTGTAAGAGATTTTGCAAATCTTAAAGTATCATATATATGTTAGCTATTGTTAGTATTCACTATTATTATCTTAAATTGAAAAATATATATATATATATAGATATATATATATATATATGTTTAAATGTACAGGTCTCCATTGATAAAACTTGTCTCTAAGCCCTTTACTTTTAAAATAATATACTACAGTTTTTTAAGAAATGACTAGATTAACAGTCTCTTTAGCTAATTTAGTATAAAGTTTATGCTATATATATTCTTTTAATTTTTAGCAACTGACTTCATAGATGTAGTCATAAAATATCCATTTGCTAAGTATTTACTATTATAAATAAAAACAGCATGTTTATGTCTACAGTAATGGTATATAGTATACAATCTATGTACTTACTTGGTATACTTGATTAAGCTATCAATTTGTAGCTTATTGTTTATTTGTACTTTTGCAATTTATTGAACTTCCAATGATAATGTTTCTGACTTTTAAAAATTTTTAAAAAATTAAAACCTGGCATGGTCAATAAATTTTCTTTCTGAATATTCAATATGTCTGATATTTGATAATTTTCAGAAACCTATTATTTAAAGAAACACTTTATATTATGAACTGCAATAAATTTCCCTTTGCCTTCCTAATTTTTCATCTAATATGACCTCAAGGTGCATTAAAAAAAACAAACAAACCCTAAATAACTCCTAAAAATTGCTTACTTTTAAAATAGCTATTTAAAAATATATCGTGGTTTTTTTGTGTATGTGTGTGTCTTCTGCTGAGGCAACTGGGGTTAAGTGACTTGGCCAGGATCACACAGCTAGGAAGTGTTAAGTGTCTGAGACCAGAGTTGAACTCAGTTCCTCCTGACTTCAGGGCCGGTGCTCTATCCGTTGTGCTACCTAGCTGCCCCAAAATATCATGCTTTGATAAGTAAAGATAAAAATCTATTGCAAAAATTGAAATAAAAAATTCAATTGACATACTAGATCACTAAAACTACATTAAAAATGCTGTATCAAGTAGTATTTATGTTACCAAATTCAGAGCATTCGTGTTAAAAGTTTTTCAAAAGAAGAAATATCTGGTTATTTCAGGCTAAATAAGATTGCTTATTTTTTATTTGTTTTTACTATGGGCCTCTAAGACAGAGTTTACTCATGCTGAATTGCCAAAAGTCTATTTCTACTTAAATTCTATCCTTATAGGCCACTTTGGTCATCTAAAATCCTTCCTAATAATATTAATTTAGATTTATATGACATTTTAAGCTTTATTTTAAAGCACTTTTCTGAATAGGCAGATATTGCTAGCATTATTTTCCACCACTATATAAAGAAAATTAAGGCTTAGAGAGAAAAAGTATTTTGTATGTAGTATTTATTTATAATAGTATTTCAGAGACAACTAGAAAATACCAGAGGTAGCATTAAATATCAGTGTTTTTTCTACTATAACATGATTTCTCCAAAATAATTAGATTTTTATTATAAAGGACACAGATAAGACACAAAAGATAAGAAAACACTTTTAATTTTTATTTTGGACTCACACTCAAATATGTAACATCTTTTGTCTTTAGTTGAATGACAAGTCTCTATGAATTTACATAGAATGGGCAAAAGTTTTTATTTTTTAGTGCTTTAAGTTTTAAAAAAAGACCTTTTGGATGGGCATGGGGAAAGTTTGGAAAGCGTCACTTTTTAAAATGTTTTAGAAATGTTCCTTTTGTTCCTTTCTATGACGATTGAAGCTATGCTGAAGATAGCTAGTACTATTTCATATGTAATTTAAAAAACAAAACAAAACAGGGTAACTAGGTGGCACAGTGGATAGAGCACAAGCCCTGAAATCAGGAGGAGCTGAGTTCAAATATGGCCTCAGATAGTTAACACTTCCTGGCTGTGTGTGATCCTGGGCAAGTTACTTAACCCCAATTGCCTCAGGGGAAAAATACCTACCATAATGCACAAAAGGAAAAAAAGAAACAGCATTAGATACAAGTTTAGAACTATAGTCAGCCAGAACTTTTGGGGAGTCAGGAAAAGGGAATGGTAGAAAATCCTTTTTCTGGATACTTCAATTTCCTTTGCATTAGACAATTCATATGTGGGAATACTTGTTCTTGCATTTTCAGTTTAACAAAGCAGTTCATAACTTTCTCACTTTCCCATGCAAATGACAGCTTCATTAATTAAAGAGCAGGATGTTTTCATTATACAACATATGAGCTTTTTTCCAAATGAAAAAGGGGGCAAAATAAGTACACAAATTGCAGAAGTGGGTTGAATCTGCTTTTTTTCACTTTTCCGTTTTTATCATAAATATACAAAAGACTGAATGAATTCAGTAACTTGCTAGTCTATTTCTGAACCTGGGTGTGGAAATGACCTAATTCTAGAAGGTGACATTAGTGTCTAAGCATATTGCTACTCAAGTTTAGAAATGCTCATCACCAGAAGGTAACACATTTCTCCAGTCACAGAAAATATTAAAACCAACTATTAGAGTGTGAGAGGAATTATGATCTGTATCAGTAGAAGCATCCACAATTATAAAAATGCAAACATCTTAAAGCCTTTGAAAAACTACATAAAAGGAGGAATATATATGTAAAACATTTAATGATATACACAAAGTATATGTGGAAGCCCCCAGCAGAGCACAATCCTGGAAGGGTCATTGATGGGTCATTGGATCACCAACATAGCTGACAATCAAAACGTTCATCACTAAAAAGTTTACCACTAAGTGATATTTTTTAGCCACAGCAATCCATGAAATTATCTTCTAAGATGTGGTGGGTTTGCTTCTCCTGAGAATAGGTACTGGTAATGGAGGAGGTAAGATGAGGGAGAGAAGGGTGAGAATCTAAAAATGTACTTGATTTTGTAGTCAATCATAGATTAGATAAATATTTGCTAAATGCACGGGACATAATTTGTTTCTAGAAGGGATTGCAAATAATGCAAGAAATTCAAGAAAAAACTCATTTAAAACTATTTGGATCCTGCCTTCTAATAATCTGATATTCTTAGAGGAAAGTTCATTATTATAATCAATCATGTTTTGGGTATTTGGAACTGAATAAAAAAGTGGACATGATCATAGGAACAGACATAGGACATAACATTTCAAAGTATGAAATGATCAAATAAACTACTCCTCTAATTTTATAAATGAAGAGACAGACCCAACAAGACTAAATCACTTGCCCAAGGTCACAACTATAAATGATGGAGCTGAATTTTGAATCCTAGTTGTCTGACTCAATCTATTATTTGCCATTTTGTTGGGAAAATGTTAATGAATCACTGAATATCATACTCTAGCTTCCACTATAATAATTTGAAAATAGACAAATAGAAACAGAACGATGGATAGATATGTATGTATATATACGTACATACACACACTCATTAATACAAACTCCTTGAAGAGAAAGACTTTATCCTTTTTCATCTTTGAAACCCCAATATCTAATACATCCCTGTACACATAATAAGTATTTAATATATGTCATTGAAATGAATGCAACCAAAGCATTCACTTATTTGGAGAAGTAAATATGAAAAACCACCCATTTTAAATTATTTTTCTCTGATTAAAGAGTTCTTCCTCTCTTATTAAATCAATACTGCCTTTATGGTAGAAGCTGAAAGAGTTAATAGATTGCAAATTAAAGTTTCAAATATTTAAAAATTGGTGAACAAGAATTTTCTTTCCACTTCTTGTTTCTTCCTTGCTTTTCCTTTGTTTTCCTTCTTTTTCCTTTTCTATTTGCAGAACTGCTTCATGCATAGATAGGTATTTAATGAATTATACACTTTCAAGTATGCTGAATATCATAAAATAACTCAAGCAATCAATTAGTAAGCAGTTATAGGTGGTCAGCTCTAATAGGACCTTCATTTCACTTAACCTAGAACACTAAGTGTGGGGTTTTATACAGGAAAAGGAGAATATGTCTTTGTGAATAATTAAGTCTATAAGTGGTATAATGATCATTTATGTTAACATAGATATCATTAAAATCTAAAACTAGGGATTTGCTATTTGCCTTTTGGAAAATATCAAACACTCTGCTGGTGTCCAAACAGCAAAAAATAAGAACACAATATGATACCAATAAAAATTTTCTTTTAATTTTAAAAGCCCAAGCAATAAAAGCAATGAAGCATGAGGAAGAAAAAGAGAAGGAAAAATCTGCTGGCGTTATTACCCTTTTATCCTTAAATTTTTGAGAAAGTTACACATTTTTATTTCAGACCAAAATGAATACAGTTTTTACAATAATGAAATCTTATAACCTGTAATGTATTCTGCTTATTTTTGTTGTTGGAGTTTAAAAATATAAAGACTTTCTTGCAATGTATGTCCTGATAAATGACCATGTAAAAAAAAAAAAGAAATAACTCAATATGATGATGTAGAAAATAAGTCAAACAAAAAACAAATGAGATGCATTTAAGAAATGTGTTTTATTCCTGTAAAAATGTAGATAATATTACCTCATCAGTGTTGTAGATAATCTGAAGTCCAGAGGAAATCATTTCCACAAGGTAAAGAAGGTACAGGGATACAGCATTTATCTGAAATAAAATGACAACATGAAAAAAGGTCAAGAGGAGACATACAGTATAATGTATTATGAAAACAAGTTAAAAGTTAAAATCTGAAACCATTTTGTGGTAATGGTAGCAAATAAAGGCCCCCTTCTTTCTGAAATATGATTAATCAGTTGGGTTAATTCATTGAAAAGCACTGGCTTTCTCACGTAACACTATAACAATAACAGAATTATAGTGATGGGTAATATTTGATTAGGAAATCTGCTTCAAGCAATGCTATTAAAAACTGTTATTACAACATTTGTTTTTTACAGATTTATTTTCAAACTCTAGATTTAAAGTACTTTTGCTTAGGATTAGAATTTTGTTTTATAGGCAATTAAAGGGTGCAAAATTATCTGCAATGTACATATGTAAATGAAAAAGTTATTGGCAAATGACATTAACATGTTGGTAATGATATAAACAGTGGGACACACATCTAGAAAACAGTTCTTTCTGACTCTCCATGAATAAAGTCTTCATGTAACTACCTGTAGGGATGTATTAATTTTAATCAATAGGACAGCATAATATAAATTATATTAATGGACAAATGAGTTGCTTTTTTATTTTAGTTAATAGTCTATTAAAACAATGCTATCATATGGTGAGCTATAACATCAAAGAATACGAGAAAGAAACAATGAACAAAATAATACCAACTTTAACTGAATAATATACTCATAAATCTGTGTGTAGGGTGAAAAGAGAGAGGAAAGTGGCAAAAACATTAAAATATTTGCTTGAAGTTGAAAAAATTGCTGATCTCTAAGTCTTGACTATGCCTTTTTTGTGCCTTTCATGTCCCACTCACAAAAAATTTATTGAATATTCTGGCAGGGAATCCTCCAAAGCGCATGGCTCTGCATAATGTGTAAGTTAGAACATTTCAGAGCACATCATTGCTTGGGATCTTTTCACCTATTTCTTTCAAAGAATTGTTGTCCTAAGGGACCTTGTTCAGACTTGCCCTGTGGCTAACATTAGTTCAAGGATTCTCTCAACTCTTCATGAGCCTATAAAAGGACTACTAGATAGGGTCATTGCTTACTGCACTTCTCAGGTTGACTCAAGTAAACACGTGAATGGTATCTAAAGTGATCCAATTTCTAATAGGTTTTCATGTCTGACCAAATGAGTCCAGAGAAAATCCCTCTAAATTTGGATAGAGAACTTAATGGATTTGTTATTTTATTAATGTTGGTATTACAAATTGCAATACATTCATTCTTTTTCATCATGGCTGAATCTTAATGCTCTTCAGACACAATGCTCCATTATTCATCACTGTGTATTTTACTGGTTCCCTAGGATAGAGTGCTCTCCTTCCTCACCTGCCTCTTGGAACTCATGCTTTCCAACAAAACTTAAATTAATATAATCTATATTAAGACTTAACCAATCCCTTCAGTCTCTGTTGTTTTTCCCTCATGAAATTACCAAATTATTTTCATTTGAAACTCCAACTATCTTTTAAATATCTTGAACTGTATGTTCAGAAGTCATTTATAAATTCAACATGTACAAAAATGAACTCATTTTCTTTTCTCCTAAATACTTTTCAATTTCCTATTAAGGTAGAAGGCAACATTATTTTTCTAGTGTTTCAGGCTCACAACCTAGGAATCATGCTTGATTACTTAACAATCTCTCACCCCCAAAATCCAATCTGTCAACACCATTACCTTTAGAAAATTTCTTGAAGAGACTCTCTTCTGATACATTAAACATTCCAATGCAAACATCCAAAACCTTATGCCTGGATTACTGTAATAGTCTGCTAAGTCTGCCTGCCTCAACTCTTTCCCTACGCTAATTCATCCTCCATTCAGCCATCAAAGTTATTTTACTAAAGCTCAGGTCTAACCATTTCTCCTACTCAATAAACTCCATTGGTTTCCTTTCGCTACCAAAATCAAACACAAAATGCTGTTTGGCATTGAAAGATCTTTGCCATTTAGATCTACTGCCCTACATCAAGTCTTCTGACATCTTATTCGCCATCTCATACTTTTTGATCTCGTGAAGTGAGCCTCCTGGCTGTTCCACAAACAAGACACTCCATCTCACAGCTCTGCCATCTTCTCTGACTGTCCCCTGAGTCTGGAATGCTCTCCTTCCTCATTTGTGCCCACTGGCTTCCTTTAAAGACCCAATTAAAAGCCTATCTTCTAAAGGAAGCTTTTCCCAAATTCTCTTAATTCTAGAACCTCTTTTAAAAACATTTCCTATTTCTCCTGTAATATAACTTGTTTGTACATATTTGTTTGCTTATTTCCTCCATTAAATTGTAAGACCCTTGAAGGCAGGGGCAGGCTTTTGCCTGTTTTTACATCCCTATCACATAGTACAATGCCTGGCACTTTTGTTGTTTAGTCATTTTCAGCTGTGTCTGACTCTTTGTAATCCCATTTGGGGTTTTTTCAGCAGGAATACTGATGTGGTTTGCCATTTCCTTTTCCAGCTCATTTTACAGATGAAGAACTGAAGAAAATAGAGTTAAGAGACTTGCCCAGGGTCATGTGGGAAGAAAGTGTCTGAAGCTAGCTTTGAACTCAAGAAGATGAGTCTTCCTGATGCCAGGCCCAGGACTCTATTTACTGTACCCCTTAGCTGCCCCAGCACAATGCAGGCATCTAATGAATGTTTTTATTACATAACTATGTAAAATTCAGAGAAGTCAGAACATAACCATCAAATATTATACTATGAAAGCAAATAAGTGGAAAATTTTTGGTGAATCAGTCCCCTGACCCAGTAATTCAATTAGTGGACTAGAACCCAGTGAAGTTAATGATAGAAACAAATATGTAATATATACAAAACCATTCATGGAAGCATTCTTCCCCCTCCCCCCCAGGCAATTGAGGTTAAGTGACTTGTCCAGGATCACACATCTAAGAAATGTTAATTAAGTGTCTGAGGCCAGATTTGAACTCAGGTCCTCCTGACTTCAGGGCTGGTTCTCTATCCACTGCACCACCTACCTGCCCTCACGGCAGGAGTCTTTATGGTAGTAAAGAACAAGAAGCAAAAGATCTGCTCACTCTTTAGGAAGTGGAAAAAACAAAGTTATTATGAATAAATATATTGGAATATTATTGTATTATAAGAAATGAGAATAATTTAAAGAACTATGGTAAGATACAACGAAGTGAGGCAGAGGAAGAGCTCTATACATGATGACTGCAACAATGTATAGCAAAAGAACTCTTAAGAGAAAGTTGAACTGTAAGTAATATAAATAACCCTAAACTGTTGGATGAAATAAAAGCAAAATGTACCTTTTCCCTCACATTTTGGGGAAAAGAACTGTTTGAATTTTGTGAGACTGCTAAGAAAGAATAGTGTATACATTTTGCATAAATTGTTTTTAGTTAACTGTTCTTTTAGTGAAGAAAAGGAAATCACTGTGATATAAAGACAAATGATATCAATAAAATGTATTTTTAAAATGCAAATAACCTCAGTGCAGTCTCCAGTGAAAAAGAATTTTGCAGATTTTCCAGAGATCGACAAATAATAGTAAGAATTGTTCAAAAAAGAAATAATATTTTTCTCCTGAGGCAATTGGGGTTAAGTGACTTGCCCAGGTCACACAGTTAGGAAAGAAATAATATCTTAAAAGGAGATATTAAGAATGAAATTGAATCAAAGCTCTCAACAAAGAATTAAAAGGAAAACAAACAGCACTTAAGAAAAAAGTTTTAAAAAACACAATGGAGACCAGCTCAAAAGTAGACTGTTAGTGAGAGAATAATAGATATGGAGGACAAAAAACAGAAGTGGAAGAAAATTAGGCAGAAAAGAAGCAAAAAGCAATAACCTTTAGGAAAACAAAACTATGAAAGCCAAAGTGACTAATAGGTTGCTCTGAGCAGTGACAACTTAAAAATAATAGACTACCCAGAAGAACAAAATGAATTTTTAAAAGTCAAATACTATATTGTAGGAAATAATACAAGAAAATTCATCAGTATTTTTGAATATTACAATAAACTGAATTCAGACAAAATTCTTATCAACCAAATAAGATACATTTAATCAAATAAGCAAAAAAAAAAAAAAAATCAGAGGAAAAAAAACCAAAATTTCCATAATAAGGTACAAGTGATTAAACTTAACAATTTATATTTTAGTATGAACAAAATATTTTGTAAATGACCAGGAAGAACTCTGACTATAGAGACATAATTTAAATTAGCCAAGAATAATTCCAGAGGCATAATATATTGCAAAGGATAAGATAAGAGAAAATAAGGAAAAATAAGAATTCAAGATAGAGCCCAAAACAACATATTCTGTAAGTCATATCTAATTATCAATGAAAAAATAATAGGCCCTCAAAAGGAGTCATTTAGGGCATTCATCAATGACAATGATAGTTGAACACAATATTTGACTTGAAAAACACTGAGAACAAAAATAAATTATAGATATATAGTTATTAGTTTGTAAGATCCTTGAGCTCAGGAATGATCTTTTGGCTCTTTTTTGTATCCCTGGTGCTTAACACAATGCCTGATACAAAGTAGGCACTGAATAAATGTCTATTGATGGATTATTGATTGATTGATAAGTACAATTATTCAAAAAAACCCAGACAATTCTTTCATGTTTATGCTATTGTTAAAAAAAAAAAGAAAATTATCTTCAAGATATAAGAATAAAAGGGATCAAAAAACAAAAGTGATAGAAGATACTAATAATTTTAAATCAATGGTGCCATTTTAAATCAGTACTGTCAAACTAACAGAAATGGATCCCTTCAATGATGCATATTGACTAAGAAAATGACAAAACAATATCTCTGTTACATTAAGTTTTTACTTATTTTAAAAATAATTCCTTATAATATTTTCACAAGTTTATGGGGTAGAACTTAAAGATTGATATCTCTGACTTAAATAATCAAAGTGGGAAAGGAAAAAGAGTTGAGTTACTATTCCTCAGACAAAATACTAGCATTTCCTTTATGGAATTATGAAGGGAAAAATGAGGAAACAATGAATAGGAACAAAGAGGATTTAATATGGCCTGAATAATGACTTGTTCAAAGAACAAGGTAAATGAACACTTAAGACTCATCCAAAAAAGAATAATAATTATTTTTTCAAAATAAAAGTTTTCAACATTTACCCTTGCAAAATCTTGTATTCCATATTTTTCTCCCTCTGTCCTCAATTCCCCTCTCCCCTAGACAGCAAATAATCCAATATAGGTTAAATATATTTCCATATTTATCATGCTGTACAAGAAAAATCAGGTCCAAAAGGGAAAAAAAAAAATGAGAGAAAAAAACTTTCAAAAGCAAACAACAAAAAAGATGAAAATACTTTATGTTGTGATTCACATTCAGTCTCCATGGTCAGCTTTCTGGATGCATATGGCTCTCTCTGTCACAAGACAATTAGAATTGCCCTGAATCACCTCATTGTCCAGCACAGTTGTTTATCACATAATTTTGTTATTGCTGTTCTCTTGGTTCTATTCACTTCGCTTAGTATCAGCTCAAGTAAGTTTCTCCAGGCCTTTCTGAAATCTGCCTGTTAATCGTTTTTTATAGAATAATATTCCATTACATTCATATACCGGAACTTATTCAGTCATTCCCCAACTAATGGGCATCCACTCACTTTCCATTTCCTTGTCTCTACAAAAAGGGCTGCTACAAACATTTTGCACATATGGGTCCTTTATCCTTTTTATGATCTCTCTGAAATAGAGACACTGCTGGATCAAAGAGTATGCACACTTTTGTACCTTTTTGGGCACAGTTCCAAACTGCTCTCCAAAATGACTGAATTCATAACACTACCAACAATGTATTAGTGGTTCTGTTTTCCCACACCCCTCCAACATTTATTATCTTTCCTGCTATCTTAACCAATTTGAAAAGTGTGAAGTGGTACCTCAGAGTATAATATCACTCTTCAGAAGGAAAAAAAATCTCTAAAAAACATACTATAATTGACCATATTAATAACAAAATTAACAAAAACCATATGATCATCTCAATAGATGCAGAAAAAGCATTTGGTAAAATACAATGTCCATTCCTATTAAAAACACTTGAGAGTACAGGAGTGAATGGACTTTTCCTTAAAATAATCAGTAGCATCTATTTAAAACCATCAGTAAGCATCATATGTAATGGGGACAAACTGAAATCTTTTCTCCAGTAAGATCAGGAGTGAAACAAGGTTGCCCACTATCACCATTACTATTCAATATTGTATTAGAAATACTAGTTTTGGCAATAAGAGTTGAGAAAAAGATTAAAGGAATTAGAGTAGGTAACGAGGAAATCAAATTATCACTCTTTGCTGATATGATAGTATACTTAGAGAATCCCAGAGATTCTACTAAAAAGCTATTAGAAATAATCCACACCTTTAGCAAAGTTGCAAGATACAAAATAAGCCCACATAAGATATCAGCATTCTTATATATCATTAACAAAACATACTAATAAAATAGGTAAAACATCAATGAATTGAACATTCAACTAAAAAAAAAAAAAAAAAAAAAAAAACTAAGGAGAAGAGTGGAGCCAAACTGGCAGAGGACAGACAGCAGAGCACTTTCAACATTCCTCTTCAAACAACTTTGAAATAATTCCTCAAATCAATTTTTGAAATGATAGAGCCAAAAATTGGTCAGGGAGAAACATTTTTCCAAATTAGGATTAGTCTAATAGGTTCAGCAAGGAAGGTCTGTGGTACCACTGTGGGAACTGGCCCAGAGTATACATAGAAGCAAAACTAGCAGCAGGCTTTGAAAGATGATTGCAAAAGTGGTAGCAACAATAGTAGTGGTTATCTTCCAATTGATATAATGAAATGATTTTCAAAAGAACACTTGGAAAATAATAACAAAGAAAAGAAAGATTGTTCCATATAGCACTATAATGAAGAGAAATGAAAATCTAAATTTAAAAAACTCACATAAAATGAAACTAATAAAAAATAATTGTAATGGCCAAGGTTCGTCCTGAGACAATGCAACTTCTTTCCTTCATTGTATAAGTGAAGGACCATAGTGTGGAATTGTGGGTATATTGGTAGATGTGTTTGATATGTTGCTTTCTTTCTGAAACACTTTTCTTTTCCTTTTGAAATATTTGTTAAACTCAATTGGGTATAGTAATTTATCTTACACTAAGGGAAAAAAAGGAGAGGGAGAGGATAAGAGAAGGAAGATGATTCTGAGAGAAAGTAGGGCAGATTAGGAAAGATGGTAGTCAGGAGTAAAATGCTTTTGAGGAGGAACAAGGTGAAAACAGAGAGAAAAATAGAACAAATGTGATGTAAGACACTTTTCCTTTTTTTTTTCCTCTCGTGGTTTTTTTTTTTTTTCTCCTTCACTCATTTCCCCTTTCCCCAAGACAAGTACATGAATTATACATGTACAATCTTTTAAATATATTTCCATATTTGTCATATTGTGAAAGAAAAATCAGAATAAAAGGGAAAAAAACCACAAGAATGAAAAAGCAAGCAAACAAAATAGTATGCTTCAATCCTCATTCAGTCTCCATACTTCCCTCTCTGAATGTGGATGGCATTTTCTATCCCAAGTCTATTAGCATTTTCTTGGATCATTCTATTGCTAAAAAACAAAACAAAACAAAACAAAAACTATCACCACATAATCTTAATGTTATTGTATACAATGTTCTCCTGGTTCTTCTCACTTCACTCACCATCAGTTCATATAAATCTTTCCAGGCTTTTCTGAAATCAGCCAACTCATCTTTTCATATAGAACAATAATATTCCATTACATTCACATGTCATAAATCAATTGATGGACATCCACTAAATTTCAAATTTCTTGACACCACAAAAAGAGCTACTCCCACACATTTTTGCATATGTAGGTCCTTTTCTCTCCTTTATGATCTCTTTGGGATACAGACTCAGTAGTAACAATGCTGGATCACAGGGTATACACAGTTGGATAGCCCTTTGGGCATAGTTCCAAATTGTTCTCCATAATGCCTGGATCAGTTCACAACTTCACTAACAATGTATTAGTGTTCCAGTTTTCCCATATCCCCTTCAATATTTATAATGATATTTTTCTGTCATTTTAGCTAATCTGATAAGTGTGAGATGGTACCACACAATTGTTTAATTAATACAATTCTGAGGTACTACTCACATCTATTGAACTGGCTAATAGGACAGAAAAAGAAAATGAAAAATAGTGGAGAAGGTGTGAATAGGTTGTGGTATATGATCATAATATAGTACTATTATGATATAAGAAATGATGAGCAAGATGCTCTCAGAAAAACCTGGACTTACATGAACTAACTCAAAGTGAAGTGATTAAAACCAGGAGATCACTGTACAAGTAACAGCAATGTTGTAAGATGATCAACTGTGAATAACTTTGCTATTCTTAATAATACAATTATCTAAGACAACTCTGAAGGACTTATACTGAAAAATCTTATTCACCTCCAGAGAAAAAACTGATGGAGTCTGAATACAAATCAAAGCATCCTTTTAAAATTCTTCTTTGAAATCTTATTTATTTTATTTGGTTGTTCTATATTTTCTTTTACAACATGACTAATATGAAAATATACCTTGCATAACCTTTATCAAATTGTTTACCTTCTTGATGAGGGTAATAGGGAAGGAATGAAAAAATTTGGAATAAAATTTTAAAAACAAATGTTGAATATACTTACATATTTAACATATATGGGACTACCTGCCATCTAGGGGAGGGGGTGGAGGGAAGGAGGGGAAAAGCTAAAACAAAAGTTTTTGCAAGGGTCAATGTTGAAAAATTACCCATGTATATCTTTTGTATATAAAAAGCTATAATAAAAACAAAAAAAATTGTTGAAAATTGTTTTTACATGCAATGGGAGGGGTATAAAATACTAAATAAATAATTTTAAAATAAAATATTTGTTAAAAGGGAATGCTCATGAGGTAGCTAGGTGATGCAATGAAAAGAACACCAACCCTGAAGTCAGACAGATCTCAGTCCAAATCCAGCCTCAGATACTTATTAGCTATATGACCCTGAGCAATTCATTAACCATGACTGCCTCCAAAAAAAGGAGGATGGGGAGAGGTGAAGGGAATGTTCACGAGGGTAGGTTGGAAATATTTAGAGGTATAAAGAATGAAAATAAAATGCATAAATAAAACAAAAAAGCACTGCACACACTTTCTCAAAAGTAATATAGCCCACTTTGTTCCTATTAGATACCTAATTCATGCCTAAGATATAAGTTTTGACAGATTATCTCCACTACCCATCAACCACATATCAAAATCAGAACAAATTATTCTTCAATCAATTTTTTTTCAAGTGAATTAGTCAGATTGTCAAGTTCCCTAAGCATTCATGTTTGAGTACACCCATTTTCTGATTCTATCAATTCCAAAACAATGAAGCACCTCCACAATGAGATTTATAATCACTCATGATGATCCATAGAGGAAAATAATTAGATAAAAAGCTTTATTGTCTTGGCCAGTGTGGTCAAATGTAAATTGAAATGGGGCCCACTAAATTATGTACAAGAATCCCTCTGGGCCAAAAGATGAGTGAGTAGTTTTACCTACTAATGCTATGATTTATATATTTTTATTTATTTTGTTAAATATTTCCTAATTACATTTTAATCTGGTTCATGTATTTGATGCTACTGGTCTAGGATTATTGAACAATTGTACAGACAGCCTACAATGTGGGTCAATGAGCGCATTCATTTGGATAAAAATATAAACCAAACAATGAGTAGGGGCCATAATTGGCTATAAAGAGAACTATGAAATGGATTGCAATTGAGGAACTGCACATACACTTTTTGTGATTTCCCACTCTCCTCAAACTTCTCCCTAAAAAAAAAAAAAATCCATTTTTAAGCAGTAATAGTCCTCTAGAAATACAATATGGTTATGAATCATGGTCTATTTACAACAAGTGAATAATACAAGTTGTGGCACTCAACCACATTGGAGCATTTTACCAAAAAAATAATAATAATAATTATATGCAACAAATGGTATAAAATATATCAAAGAGACATAAAGCTGAAGGCAGAATATAATCACTCATTGACAGAAAGGGATAACCAATGAAGGGTTCAAAAGCTATACTGGTAACTGTAATATTAACAAACAAAAAGAAAAGCTTTTCTAGAGTTCATTGGAAAAATTCCCAGTATAAGATGATATATATAAGAATTGCATATGGTAAAAAATTATGAATAGGACACAATCTATACAGGATAGAAACTACCTATACTGATGATATAACAGCTCCTCCAAAGCAATGAAGAACATGCACCTAATCCATTGTATTTGAGTCTATGTCAAGACATCATTAGTGCTCATGAAAATGTATAAAGAACTCGAGTATGTGAAAAATGTTGTTTGTGAAGACAAAGCACCATGCCAACATCAGTAAAAAAGAAAGGAGGCAAGGAGATCCGCATTATTGGAGGGGATCTCTACAATTATGAGAACACAGTGCTGGAACTGATAACACTGACCACAAAACAGAATGATGGAATAAGCAGCATATTGTTCATAATAATATTCACATAAGATAAAAAATTAGATGAAAACTCAAGAGATCACCTAATCCAAATCCAAATATATATTTTACCTGAAGATGACCATATTCCTCATAAGAAAAGACTTCGTCTCCTGTATGTACATTGAAAATAGAATGGAGGCATGTTGTTGGGCGGGGATCTTGTTTAAATTGCTGAACCTGTAAGCAAAAACAAAATAAAATGAAAGTGAGGAAAACTTAAAGACTTCCAGTTGTCCTTTTATAGAAATTTAAATTGTGCAAGGCAGAAATATTATGCAATATATTAAACTAGACTACATTCAAGAGAGGAGGCAAGTACTACAAAGAAAGAGCTCATATATGCTAATTTAATATAAACAATGCATACTGTTGCTAAATAGTAACTATTTAGTAAACACATCTCAAGTATAAGATACATATTAATACAGCAACAATGGCTTACCCAACTTTCATGCTTTATTTCAGTATCAAAATCATATCAATACTTTATCTGTACTATACTGAGCTTCATTAAATAGTGTTATTCTCAAATGAGACTATGAGAAAGTACTTCAAGCAACAATTACTGCCTCATTCTAATTCATTAGCTATTCTGTAACCTAGCAAGTTTCAATGCACAGTTCCTCCCTGTAGAGAACAAATTTTCTATGTTTCTACTTCAAGTTATTCATTTCCTTTCCCATATACACTTCTCAGTATCAAGGCTACCTAAACCTTAGAGAACAAGATCAAACACTTTATTTATATTATATGACATTATGAGCATGAAATTAATATTAAATAATCCATCATTTGCTTCATATCTCCAGATACCAAATCCCTTCCATTAGGCTGAGAGCATGTTGTACATAATTTACTCAATAAAAAACACATTATTTTTATTCTTTGAATAACTTGAAGTGATGACATTTGTGTGGTCAAGATTTTACCATAAGAATCATATAGATCATTTCTAATATGTTAAAGCAGACAAGAAAAGGAAACAGCAAACCACTGCAATATCTTTGCTGAGAAAATCCCAAATGGGGAAACAAATAGTCAGTCATGGTTAAACAACATCAACAAAGTATACAGACTTAAATGGAAATGGAAATTTCTCTTTCACATAAAATTGTTAGCCATTCTAAGTTATCCCCAAACAGTCTAGATACTGAAATATCAATCCAGCTAGGTTTTCTTAAGGTCTGAATAACTTAAAGCAAGTGGTCAGGTGAATTACCTATCTAATTTAGATATCACTTCCTCCAAGAATCCTTCACTGATTTTCCTGATTTATAATAACTCTCCTCCCTAAGATATCCCAATGAATCCTACACTTAAGAATTGGAATAGGGATAATTTAGTCCAATGCATTCATTTCATTTTATACATATAGGAAACTGAGGCACAGAGTTCAAGTGACTTGAACAAGGTTACACACATGGTAAGCATCAGAGACAGTATTTGAACTCAAGTCCCTTGATTCCATGGCAAGTCAAGAAAATTTTTTCAAAATTCATTTTTACAAGATTTGGGGTTCTAAATTTTTCTCCCTTTCTTCTTCCCTTTCCTTCTTTCAAAGATGGTAGGCAGTTTGATATAGTTTATACATGCGTTATCATGTAAAATATATTTCCATATTAGCCATAGTTGTGAAAGAAACAGATAAAAAGGAAAGAAAAAATCATAAGAATGAAAAATGTAAAAAAAAAATATGCTTCAATCTTCATTCTGAGTCCATCAGTTTTTTATTTGGTTATGAATAGCATTTTCCTTTGTGAATCTTTTGTATTTGTTTTAGCCCATGGTGGTGTTGAGAAGAGCTATGTCAGTCATGGTTGGTTATCACACAATATTACTAATACTGTATATACTATTTTTGTGATTTTGTTCACTTTGCATTAGTTCATACAAGTCTTTTCAGGTTTTCCTGAAATCTGCCTATTCATCATTCTTACTGAATAATAGTATTCCATTATATTCATATAACATCATTTGTTCAGTCATTCCCCAATCGATAGGTATCCCCTCATTTTCCAATATTTTGCCTCCAAGAAAAGGGCTGTTATAAATATTTTTGCTTGTGCAGAACTCTCTCTCTCTCTCTCTCTCTCTCTCTCTCTCTCTCTCTCTTAAATATTTCTTTGGGATACTGACCTGGTAAGGATATTTCTGGTTAAAATGGTAGGCAGTTTGGTTGCCCTTTGGGAATAGTATCAAAAGCATCTCCAGAATGGTTGGATTAGTTCATAACTCCACTGACAATGAAATGGTGTTCCAATTTTCCCATATCCTCTCCAACATTTATCACTTTCCTTTCCTTATTTCAATGGCCAAACCGATAGGTGTGAAGTGGTATCTCAAAGTTGTTTTAATGTTTATTTCTCTAATCAAAAGTGATTTAGAGTATTTCTTCATATGCCTACAGGCAGCTTTGATTTCTTCAACTACAAACTGCTTGTTCAAATCCTTTGACCATTTATCAATTGGAAATGGCTTATATTCTAAATTTGACTCAGTTTTCTATATATTTGAGAAATGAGACCTTTATCAAAGACACTTGCTATAAAGATTGCTTCCCAGCTTTTTAATATAACCAGAATTATCTATTTTGCATTTCATATGTTCTCTATCTCTTGTTTGGTCAAGAATTTTTCTTCTTTCCATAGATCTGATAGGTAGCCTACTCCTTGCTCTTCTAATTTGCTTATTTTCCATTTTGACTTTTATACAGTGTGTGATTTTGGTGTATACCTATTTTGTGTCCTACTGTTTTCTACTTTTCCTATAAGTTTTTGTTAGTGAGTTTTTATCCCCAAACCTGGGGTCTTTGCTTTTATCAAACACTAGGCTAATATGGTCAATGAATATTATATCTTATGTACAAAGTCCATTCCACTGATTTACCATTTTATTTCTTAGCCAGTACTAGGTAATTTTGATAATTACTGTTTTATGATATAAGTTGAGATCTTGTATTGATAATCTACCTTCCTTTACTTTTTCATTAATTCTCTTAATAGTCTTGACCTGTAGCTCTCCCAAATGAATTTTATTATTTTTTTTCTAGCTACATTTGATAGTTTTGTTTTTTTTTGTTTGTTTGTTTTTTGCTAATTTGGTAGATTGATTGGTATGGCACTAAATAAATAAATTAGTATAGGCAGAATTGTCATTTTTATTATATTGACTTGGTCTATCCATGAGCAATTGATATTTTTCCAATTGTTTACATATGATTTTGTGTGAAAAATATTTTGTAATTGTGTTTCTCTTTCTATATCTTACTGTTGGCTTTATCAGTCATATAAAGAAATGTTGATGATTTATGTGGGGGAACCAGCTAGGTGGCGCAGTGGATAGAGCAGCAGCCTTGAATTCATGAAGGACCTGAGTTCAAATGTGATCTCAGACACTTAACACTTCCTAGCTATGTGACCCTGGGCAAGTCACTTAACCCCAGCCTCGGGGGGGGAAAAATGATTTATGTGGATTTATCTTATATCCTGTAACTTTGACAAAGTTGTTAATTTTTTCAAGTAATGTTTTAATTGATATTTTAAGGCAGGGTTTCTTAAACTTTTACTACTCACGACCCCCTTTCACTTGAGAAATTCTTAGCAACTCCAGCTTTATAGGTATATACATCAAATGTTTACTCATAACAAATCATAATTTTGCAACCCCCGCATTTAAATATAAGACTCCATATCAGGTTGTGATGCATAATTTAAAAAACTTTACTCTAGGGTTCTCTAAATATTTGATCATATCTGTAAAGTGATAGGTTTGTTTCCTCATTGTTTATTCTAGTTTCCTCAATTTATTTTTCTTATCTATGACTTTAGCTAACATTTCTAATATTAAATTAATAGTAGTGGTGATCATGGGCACCCTTACTTTACCCCTAATATTATTGGGTAAGATTTCTAGCTTAATTCCTATTACACATAATGCTTGCTGATGGTTTTACATAGATACTGCTTATCTTTTTAAAGAATGTTCCCTTAATTTCTATGCTCACTAGTGTTTTTAAAAGGAATGGGAGCTATATTTTTCAAAAGCTTTTGTAAAGCAACTATTTAGATAATTATATGATTTCTGTTGGTTTTATAATTGGTATAGTTAATTATGTTGATGGTTTTCCTAATATTGAACCAACCATCCATTCCTGGTATAAATCCCACCTGGTCATTGTATATAATTTTTATAATATATTACTATAATCATCTTGCTAGTATTTTGTTCAAAATTTCTACCATCAATATTCAATAGGGAAATTGGTCTATAATTTTCTCTCTCTGTTTTAGCTCTTCATGTGTCATAAAAGGAATTTGGTAGGAATCCTTCTTCACCTATTTTCCCAAATAGTTCAAGTAGTATTGGAATTAAATTGCTCTTTAAATGTTTGTGGTAAAACTTACTCATGGATCCATCTAACCTTGGGGATTTTTTCCCTAGGGAATTCTCTAATGGCTTAATTCATTTTTTTTTTTTTTTTTAAAGATGAGGTTCTTCCCCAGAGATTATACTAAAAAGCTATTAGAAATAATTCACACCTTTAGCAAAGTTAAGGATACAAAATAAACCCACATAAGTCATCAGCATTCTTATAAATCACCAACAAAATTCAACAGTTAGAGTTACAAAGAGAAATTGCATTTAAAGTAACTACCAATAATATAAAACATTTAGGAATCTATCTGCCAAGGGAAAATGAGAAACTATATGAGCAAAACTACAAAACACTTTCCACACAAATTAAATCTGATCTAATGAATTGGAAAAACATTAAATGCTCCTGGATAGGGGGAGTAGATATAATAAAGATGACAATAGTACCTAAACTAATCTATTTATTTAGCACTATACCAATCAGACTTCCAAAAAACTATTTTAATGATCTAGAAAAAATAACAACAAAGTTTATATGGAAAAACAAAAGGCCAAAAATTTCAAGGGAATTAATGAAAAAAAAAATCAAATGAAGGTGGCCTAGCTGTGCCAGATCTAAATTATATTATAAAGCAATGGTTACCAAAACCATTTGGTATTGGCTAAGAAATAGACTAGTTGATCAGTGGAATAGGTTAGGTTCAAAGGAAAAAGTCAATAACTTTAATAATCTTGTGTTTGACAAACCCAAAGACCCCAGCTTTTGGGATAAGAACTCAATGTTTGACAAAAATTGCTGGGAAAATTGAAAATTAGTATGGCAGAAAGTAGGCATTGACCCACACTTAACACTATACACCAAGATAAGGTCAAAATGGGTTCATGATCTAGGCATAAAGAATGAGATTATAAATAAATTAGAGGAACATAGGATAGTTTACCTTTCAGACATATGGAAGAGAAAGGAATTTATGACCAAAGAACAACTAGAGATCATTATTGATCACAAAATAGAAAATTTTGATTATATCAAATTGAAAAGTTTTTGTACAAACAAAACTAATGCAGACAAGATTAAAAGGGAAGTAATAAACTGGGAAAACATTTTTACAGTCAAAGGTTCTGATAAAGGCCTCATTTCAAAATATATAGAGAATTAACTCTAATTTACAAGAAATCAAGCCATTCTCCAATTGATAAATGGTCAAAAGATATGGACAATTCTCAGACGAAGAAATTGAAACTATTTCTAGCCATATGAAAAGATGCTCTAAGACATTATTAATCAGAGAAATGCAAATTAAGACAACTCTGAGATACCACCACACACCTGTCACATTGGTTAGAATGACAGGGAAAGATAATGCAGACTGTTGGAGGGGATGTGGGCAAACAGGGACATTGATACATTGTTGGTGGAATTGTGAATACATCCAGCCATTCTGGAGAATGATTTGGAACTATGCTCAAAAAGTTACCAAACTGTGCATACCAGCAGTGTTACTACTGGGCTTATATCCCCAAGAGATCTTAAAGAAGGGAAAGGGACCTGTTTGTGCAAGAATGTTTGTGGCAGCCCTCTTTGTAGTGGCCAGAAACTGGAAATTGAATGGATGCCCATCAGTTGAGAATGGCTGAATAAGTTATGGTATAGGAATGTTATGGAATATTATTGTTCTGTAAGAAATGACCAGCTTCCAAATCACTATTGATCAGAGAAATGCAAATTAAGACAACTCTGAGATATCATTACACACCTGTCAGATTGGCTAAGATGATAGGAACAAATAATGATGAATGTTGGAGGGGCTGTGGGAAAACTGGGACACTGATGCATTGTTGGTGGAGTTGTGAAAGAATCCAACCATTCTGGAGAGCAATCTGGAATTATGCCCAAAATGTTATCAAAATGTGCATACCCTTTGACCCAGCAGTGCTACTACTGGGCTTACATCCAAGGAAATACTAAAGAAGGGAAAGGGACCTATATGTGCCAAAATGTTTGTGGCAGCCCTTTTTGTAGTGGCTAGAAACTGGAAAATGAATGGATGTCCATCAATTGGAGAATGGTTGGATAAATTATGGTATATGAATGTTATGGAATATTATTGTTCTGTAAGAAATGACCAACAGGAGGAATACAGAGAGCCTTGGAGAGACTTACATCAACTGATGCTGAGTGAAATGAGCAGAACTAGGGGATCATTATACACTTCAACAATGATACTGTATGAGGATGTATTCTGATGGAAGTGGATATCTTCAACATAGAGAAGAGCTAATCCAATTCCAATTGATCAATGATGGACAGAATCAGCTACATCCAGAAAAGGAACACTGGGAAATGAGTGTAAACTGTGAGCATTGTTTTTTGTTTTTTTTTTTTGTTTTTTTTTTTTGTTTTGTTTTGTTTCTCTTCCCAGATTAATTTTACCTTGCGAATACAATCCTTCCTTTGCAACAACAACAACAAAAAAATTCAGTTCTGCACATATATATTGGACCTAGGATATACTATAAGATATTTAATATGTATGGGAATGCCTGCCATCTAGGGGAGGTGGTGGAGGGAAGGAGGGGAAAAACTTGGAACAGAAGGGAGTACAAGGGATAATGTTGTAAAAAAAAAAAAATTTACCTATGCATATGTACTGTCAAAGAAAATGTTATAATTATAAAAATAAATAAAAAACAAAATAAAATTAAAAAAAAGTTTGCTAAAAAAAAAAGAAAGAAAGAAATGACCAGCAAGATGATTTCAGAGAGGCCTGGAGAACTTTCATGAACTGCTGCTAAATGAAATGAGCAGGACCAGGAGATCATTATATACTTCAACAACAACACTATATGATGATCAATTCTGATGGACGTGGCCATCTTCAACAATGAGATGAACCAAATCAGTTCTAATAGAGCAGTAATGTACTGAATCAATTACACCCAGCAAAAGAACTCTGGGAGATGACTATGAACCACTACCACTTCCCCAATACCCCTATTTTTGTCTGTCTGTATTTTTGATTTCCTTCACAGGCTAATTGGCACAATTTCAAAGTCCAATTCTTTTTGTACAGCAAAATAACTGTTTGGACATGTATACATATATTGTATTTAATTTATACTTTAACATATGTAACATGTATTGGGAAGGGGTTGGGGGGAAGGAGGGGAAAAATCGGAACAAAATGCTTAGCAATTGTCAATGCTGCAAAACTATCCATACATATATCTTGTAAATAAAAAGCTATAATTAAAAAAAAAAAAAAAGAGGTTCTTTAGAGTTTCTATTTCCTGATTTGTTAATCTAGGTAATTTATGTTTTCATAAATATTCATCAATTTCAATTCAGTCAGATTTATTGGCATATAACTGAACAAAATATTTACTAATTATTACCTTAATGTATTCTTCATTTGGATGATTTTACCCTTTTCATTTGTGATACTGGATATTTGGTTTCTTCTTTCTTCTTTTTTATCATATTAACCAATGGCTTTCTATTTTGTTGGATTTTAAAAAATATTTTATTTTTACTTTCAATCTTATTAATCTTACTTTTGATTTTCATGATTATCAATTTTATGCTCAGTTGAGGATTCTTAATTTGTTATTTTTCATGGTTTTTTTTTTTTTAGTTACATGCCTAATCCATTGATCCATTGTTTTTCCATTTGTGTAAGAATTTAGAGAAATAAATTTTCTCCTAAGTACTGCTTTGGCTGTATCCTATAAAATCTGGCATACTATCTCAATGTTGTCATTTTCTTTAATGAAATTATTATTTCAATGATTTGTTCTTTGACTCACTTATTCTTTATAATTAGATTTTATTTTTAATTAATTTTAAATCTATCTTTGTACTGTCTTTTGTTGAATGTAATTTTCATTGCATTATGATTTGAAGAGAACACATTTAATATTTCTATCTTTTTACATTTGATTTTTGAGGTTTTAATGATCTATCTCATATCTATCTATTTTTATGTCAGTGCCAGGTAATATTGAGAAAAAATATGTTCTTTTGGATTATTTATTATCTATGGGAGAGGGTTGGGATAAGGGAAGGAAAAAAATTTGGGAACACAAGGTTTTGTAAAGGTGAATGTTGAAAATCTCAGGTTTCTTGTGCTAGTGGGCATAGGCTCCAATTGTTTACCTGGTGCTGCACTAATGATGCTTTGAGGCCCCTGAGCAACCTTCATGTCTGACGCTGGACGAGGAGGAGGGATGGAGGAATGACTGTTGCTGGAGTCTATAGAGATCTGACAGCTTAACTGGGGCTGAGCAGGCATCCTAGTGGTGGTATCTAATATATGTTGAGTCCAAGTGGTTTGTTTCTGTATTTCCTTGGGGTTACACTGAAGCACAAGATGAGACATCTAGCTGCTGAAGGATCTTATTTGTCTGGGCTATTAGGAGACACACAGAATTCTGCCTCTAGAGGATGCCTGCCTGGGTCATATACAAGGTCTGTACCAGAGCACATGGTGATTTCTTATTCTGAAGTCCACCAGGTCCCCTAGTTTTGTTAATGCCTGTGGAGGAGTCCTGCTGTTTGTATTTACCTATTTGACTACACAGGAGCTCAAGATATCCTTCTGGTTTGCTGAGATGGGGCTTGCTGCCAGCTTATAGGACAGTTCCTGTCTTGGACTGTGCCCCACCTATTTGAGAATAAAACAGATTCTTCATGGCAATCTCCCAAGTTTCCCATACTAAAATATTATTTTGCCTTGTCTCTTTGCTGGTTGTGCTACTCCAGGACATGTCTTGGGGCATGATTTTATGGTTGTCTGGAGGTGAACATGGGAGTGTTATAGTGATTCACTGTTCATTCTGAAATCTTAGCTCCTGGAAATGAATCTCAGTAGGTGTTTTTTCCACTGTACTTGTGGGCAGCTTACAAAATATTTTGCTTTATAAGTTGAATGAATTTCTTCCATGATAATGCTTACTCTATCTATGTGAGTTAGCATCTTATCACTCTGCAATACTTACAATTCCCTGAAATAATATTTTACCTGAGATCTATTTCCTCCAGGGCATCAAAGAGTACCTTCTACATGGTTGTTCTTAAAGGGTCTGGCTGGATCATCATGAATAACTATGCAGTTGACCTACCACTTGCCTCACAAGATTTTTGTGAGGAACAAATAAGCTAATACACTTGACACTGGGCCTGGAACATAATAGGTGTTCGATAATTGCTTGTTCTCCTTTCCTCTACTTTCTACCCACACTATTCTGCGTATCTCTTTAAATTCTCTGCAACCTGACAGATTTCAACAGAGAATGCTCCTGAAATAAAGCTCATGCGTACTTTAATCATCCCATGTGGATCAACAAGGTCAAAGAGTTTAATATATCATAAAGCAATTGTTGCTGCAAATATGTTGTTAATTTATAACTATTCTCAATATAAGCAAGAAGTCAGCATGAGAATTTAAATATAATCATGTCATTATGTTATGAGGGAAACAACTACTAAATGATTCAAGATGTTCAAAAGAGAAATTACATAACTGTTTTTGAGTTTTGAAGCTGTTAAGCTAACTAATTTGGAATCTCAAAAACTGCCATTTCTATAAACGTTTAAGATTAACAAGGTATGATGTCTGGTAATTTAAACAATGACAACTCTTAAGGGAACAGTCAAGAGAGACTTGTAGCCAACATTTCTATCATGCCCTGAAAACAGAGCTGAAAAAAATGATTGAAGGATTCACTTCTTAGACTAAAGTCAACATAGAAAAAAATGTATTCACTTAATTTTGCTGAGAAATTGTAGCTTGCTTTTTCCTAAAACTCTGTCATTGCAAATAAACAATGTTTTCCTTTGGGCAAAGGTAAGGTAGTATATTTGCAGGCATTATTCAGTCACAGACTTGAGATATCCAACTGGAAAAAATTCTAGAGTTAAGGAGTTCTTGACAGGGTAACATCTATAAAACAATACTGATGTTTTTAGTGTCTCAAACATGACACAATTTCATTGTAATCTACATTTGCAACTTTACTTCATATGATGCATTCTATATTACAGTTAAGTGGAACTACTAGCCATTCCCCAAATTTAACCTGCCATTTTTCACATTGGTGCATTTGTGTAGGCTATAGCAAGTACACATATCTAAACTGTGCTTTTTTTTTTTTTTTTAAACTATGTCCATCTGTTAAATTACCCTCTTTCTCTCCCCCCCCCCCCCAGGCTCAGATTGTGGGTTATACCTTCCAAGAATCCTTCTATTATTTCCCCAAGGTGAAAAGTCACTTTCCTTACTCAAATTTTTCTGTGGCATTCAGGATTTAACTTAGAGAGTGAAGGAGTATGAAGGGATGCCCAATATTTCTGAGTTCTATATAAAACAATAGAGTGACCATCTTTTAGTATAACCATATATTATAATCTTTTTAATGAGATGTGCATAGTTAGATCAGATATCATTAGAAGAGATTTTATGTTCCATCATGAATTACTCAACAATATCATTATTAACAAATATTTCTTATGTAGCTATTCAAGTATAGCAGAACTCAAAGCAAGTTATGGTCTTACAGACATTTCCAAAATAGGGATGTACACTTAGGGAATGATACCAAGTGGTATATGATTAACCTATCAGAGGGCAGAAATATAGATCACATCTCATTTTCTCTGTCACAGCTAACCATGGGCTTATTTCTAACGTAACTTTAACCTATCCCCTTTGCTCATTTTATCTATATACTCACCACCCTGACCTCATATTTCCATCTCCTAATTTTGGGTTCCTGTGGCTATTCCTTTCAAGATATTTATAATATAAATAGTCTAGACATACCCAGCAGCTGCACTATAAAAATTCTTATCTTTCCCCTACATCCCTGCCAACCCTGTTCCCCAGATCACCTTTTCACTGGAGGATACTTCTTTCAGGAGGCACTATCAACAGTAGTTAAGATATTACTCTTTTCATTTTGGGTGCGACCAAATGAGACACATAGGATAATCAAGTTGAGATTTTCTTTTAACTCTTATTACATATATATTTTCCCAAATCTACTCATCTCCAAACTTACTTAAAGCACCACAATTTTCACAGTCACCCAGATTCACAAGTTTGGTATTATCCTTAATTCTTTACATTTACTTACAATAGATATCCAATTAGTTGCAAAATATTGTCATTTCTACCTGTAGGACAACGCATCCAAATGCTCTCTAATTATGTTGTCATCAGACTCTCAACATCTTTTATCTGGTCTACTGCAACAGTCTCCTACTTAGTCTGACTAAAATCTCTTCTTTTGCTAAACCATTCTCCTCAAGGTTGCCAAAAATGATTTTTCCTAAAAGAGCAAATCTGACCATGTAACTCCCCTACTGAAATTCCACTGGTTCATTCCACTAATTCTAGGATTTAATATTATTTCATCTTTATCTCATTCTTTTTACTTTCTATATTATCTATATTTTATGATATATGTACAATTATTATTAAAATAATCTATGCATATAATTTATTTTAATGGTAAATAGATACCTCCTAGTATGAGTGCTTACTCAAAAAATTTACTGATAGGGATATGTGATATTAAAAAGTCTGGACAGCACTATTTCATTTATATTCTTTTTGACCTTTAACTACTTCATTTTTCAGACATCTGAAATATGGAAAAGAAGGGATGGTATATTTATGAAGGTAGGAATCACTAGGTCGCAAAAATATGAAGATAATCATATGTGAAAGTATATTTAGTGTACTAGATTAGGTTTTCAGGAGGAAAATATGGAAAGAATAAGTATATATTTAAGCAGCAAGGCAATAGCTAAAAGAAACAAAAGTTAACATTAAGAATAAATATTAGTGAATCCTCTTCATTTTTCTCTTTAACCTTTCTCTCTTAGAAATCTCATTCTCATCAATTTCCAAGGATTCGACTTTTCAATTGGGTAACTCCCCAAAAGTCCCATATTATCAATTCCTTGTAAATACATAAAAACTTATCTCCAGATGACAACAAACAAACAAACAAAAAAACCCCCACAAACTTTGGGTCAAATAACATATAGATTACATAAATCACTTGTGCTTTTATTTTTACTGAGAGAAATAAAATAAATTTGACAAGGAATTTTCCTGAATGAGTAAAGGAATGTTTTCTTCCTATTCTAAAGCAACAGTTAAGTTCCAAGGAAAAAAAGGGGGCAATAATTATTGTCTAACACAGTACCTTGAAAAACAGGTGCTATTCATTCACTGAAATGAATAAGATCTTCCCTTGGGAAGAAGGGACACTGAATGAAAAAAATTAACTTCCAACAATCCAATGATTGACCTTCTCTAGTTTCTAGGGACTCAGTAACTACAACATCAATAAGGCTGACAACTTTATGCATTTTGACTACATATACATTAAATAAAATAGGAGAAAGAGGCAAGGATTTGGGAACTCAGACTTAGTGATATAATACTTATGGGATTTACAAGGAACTTAGTAGGTATAAAAGAAGATTTCAGAGCTTAGTTTTAAGAAATGGATGTTTTAAAATATGCTTTATTCTATTCAGTGTATATTGTATATCTCCCAATACTTTAGAGGATTAATAATTTTAAAACTTTGAGTGTACCCACCATGAATGCCATAACATTATCAAATCAACTTCATGATTTACTGTGACCAAAAATAATTTTTATCTTGAGGACAACTTTCTGGAGGATAAGTTTCTTATAAATAAGATTGATTCTTTGATAATATATATTCAGTTCATTGTTGGACCCATATGCCAAGCCTTTTAATTTTGCTGCAACTTTTCAGATAGTGTATTCTTTAAAGAGAGTCTTTGAGAAGCAAAGGTCATGGCAAAAGGCATTATAAAACATTTAGTAGAGGCTTTTTTTACTAAACATATTTGAAATTAATGAGTGAATTTTACTGAATGACTCATAATTAGCATTTACATAACAATTATAAATGATTTGTTAAATTACATAAGACTGATTAAATATATACTATAATACTAAATAATTTAACTTTGGCATGTATATTACTATAACATGATCTCATACTACAATTAAATTCAAACATTTTACCTTTGATAATATTTCATATTATATCATATCCAAAGAACTAATTTATGATTTTATACAATTTATGTTAACTATACTTTTGCATAATGTTAGCAAAGTGGCCCAGACAGATAACATAAAATTTCAAGGAGGTGTAGACAGGATGGATTCATGTTAGATTAGGGAACTCAAGCTAAAATAAGGTAAATCTGGACTAGAATCTGCAAAGAAACATATATGACTACGTAATAAGAGTACAAAGTTTAAATATTCCTTTAGTAACACCATGTAACAAATGTTTCAGCCAAATAAATATATGAGATTCAAGCCACTCAACTTGTTTAGCAATTTCTTTGAAACTCAGGGCTTTGACATTATTATTCTTGAGGGAGAAACAAGAGAGTGTATATTGACAAATACCAGACAGTAGTAATACAACAGGTTATAAGAGAAAAAAGGCTAATAATTAAATATTCCTAATAAATCTAAGCTGATGCATTTTTCATATTCAGAAAGATTCTTATATTCTTTCACGTCTCCTGGTTGGTAAGAAGAATGGCTTTGATCTTTACTTCAATGTATTCTGTAATATACTACTTTTAACTTCAGTGTAACAGCTGAATATGTTTATTGAGATAGTGATTTGAAATGTCTAATTTTGGCAGGCAAATTATCAGTTCTTTACATAGCTCCATATCGACTAATGAATAATTATATTTGTTCTGTAAGCAGTTTCATTTTCTAAATTCTCAAGGGAGAATATTGTAGTGATTTAAAAAAAAAAATTTGTTTTCAATTATAGGTTTTAAAGGCAAAAAAAGAACAATTATAATTTTCTAGCTAAATCCCAACATAAAGGTAACAAATGATAAAATATATAGAGAATTTTACAGGAAATTGATGTTTAAGCAATTTGTCTTGCTTCATGATAAATACAACATGGTTCCTACTCTTAAGAAATTTAAAAGGGAAAGGATTCTTATGGGAAAAGAAGAATTTCAACTCCATTCACGTATATAAGGCATTTATTTCTAAATATTACTATAAGAAAATAAAACTAAAGTAAAAGGATCAATCATACATTTTTAAATCGCTATATTGCTTTCTTGGAAAAAGCTGCTTATACATAACCAAGCATTTCATCTTAATTTTTACAATAAAGTTAAGACTATAACATTTGTTCTTGTGTTGTCAAGTCATGTCTGACTCTTTGTGACCCCATTTGGGGTTTACTAAAGTGGCTTGTTGTTTCTTTCTCAAGCTCATTTTAACAGAGGAGGAACTAAGACAAACATGTTAAGTACCTTGCCAAGTGTCACAGAGCCAGTAAGTATCTAAGGCTAGATTTGAATTCACATAAAGGAATCTTCCTGATTCCAGGCCCAGTGCTCTATTTACTTGTAACATTTTATTTCCCCTAAGACTGTATCTAGAAGTGTTGAATGCTTGGCCTGTGCCAATCAAGTCCATAAAAACTCCCAAGTGAGCTAGATCAGATTACAATGTAATGAAAAATGTTTAACAAAATAAACATAGTACACTACATCACAGATGATGATAATTTGTGGTTTTCTGAGTCAATATGCAGCCAGCTAAGATGTAATGCTATTTGAATTAGGCCCCATGGCTCTACAGTATTGAATCTCGTGAAAATTTATACTAGGGCAACAGCCCTGAAGTCAGGAGGAACTGAGTTCAAATCTGGCCTCAGACACTTAACACTCCCTAGCTGTGTGACCCTACACAGGTTATCTAATTGCCTCAGGGGAAAAAAAAAGAAAAAGAAAATTTATACTAGGATGGAATAGTTTCAACAATGATATTTCCTGAGAACAATAATTCTATCTATCAAGCCCAGTTGTTGTTGTTCCTTTTAAATAAGCAAATAAAATAGAAATTAAATAAGTAAGTAAAAGAGAAATTTTCTATTTTAATTTGATTGAAAGAAAATACTATATACATCCTACAGCAGGAAAAAAAAAGGGAAGAATATATATAACAGGCTGTTCTTAAGTAACAGTATAAAAGCCATAGAATAGAAGTAGTAGCAGTTGGTTGTATACCATTTTAAGTCATTCAACAAGCACTGTAGTAAACTATAATTATCTTTGTGCCATATTTCCAAACTAGACAACAGGCTTCCTGAGAACAGGTGTCTTACTTTCTATTTTTCCCATTGCTCAGCACAAAAGTAAGTAGAAAGTTGATATTTGTAAAATATTCTATAATTTAATCTTATCCTCTGTCAAATAAAGAATTAGGAAACACTAAAGCCTCAGAATGGGAAAGTAACATGCCCAAGAACATGTAGCATGTAACCAGCAGATATGAGATTAAAATGCATTTGCTCTCAGTTCACTGTTTTTTTCCACTACAAACCATTAGGAATTGAATTTGGATGTTCTGTAGCTTCTGGCTATTCTGGAATAGGCAAGTCAAAGTTATCCTCTGCTTGATCAAATAAATAGTGGGAAGAATGCTTTGATTTCCTACTTGAAACAGAAGGAATTATGTTGATTTATATATACTTGGGCAATCACAGAAAATATATTTTATACACACACATATATATGTACACACTTATAAACATCTCTTTTTTGAATAGTTTTTTCTGCAGTTATAAGAACAGTTACCCTTAACAAAATAAAGATATAGAACCTTCTATATACTCCAGCAAATTTAGTAAAGTGATCATTTGAAGTGAAAAATTTTACTATATAAATTATGAAAATTAATAAAGTGACAAAATGGGAATTACAATTCTTAATTGATTCTGCCAAAAATGTTCTGCTGATTTCTAAGAGGTGTGCTGAGGAGGCAGCAAGCTCTTTCTTTACTTAACTGCACTGTCCTATAATTCTGCTTTGCTTTTTCAAAGGCAATTTTCCCCCCAGAAAATACTATTGCTAATGGTTAATTTAATCTTCCAGAATTAACTGAGAAGTTCCATGCATACTACACTGTTTTACCTTATCAGCCTGGCGCATGTAGCAGTAGAGAATTCCTCTCATACATTTTATAGCTGAATGCTCCAGCTCATGGGTCCTTCCCTTGTCATCATCAATGCGCCTGGTTGAGAGAGATAATTCACAAAACAAATTGGAAATGCATTTGCAAAGAAAGCAGAGCTTTACATAATTAAGTATTTAACTATTCAGTTAATCCTGTGTTATAGTGATGTCCACTAATTCTGTAACAGTAAAAGACCAACATTTTTTCTTTTTCATTATTAAAAATAAATGATTATTAATCTTTTATAAAATCTATATTTTCTATTATATCCCTGTCCATGCCCCTTCCCAGGGAGCCATTTCTTATGAAGGAGAGATAGAGAGACAGACAGACCGATATAGACACACACAGAGAAATACAGAGACACAGAAATATAGGGAAAAAAAAAAAAAAGGCGAGAGAAGTTGCTTCTCATATTTCTTTGGAGTCAAACTTAATCATTATGATATTTAGAGCATTCAGTTTCCCATTTATTCTGTTCCTATTTTTTTATATTTACATTATAATTATATATATATAATATATATTATTACATTATAATGACTAAAATGTAGTCATTGTGCATATTATTTTCCTTTTCTGGTTATGTTACATTGTTAGTTAAATAAATCTCATGTTTTTCTACATTCATCAAGTTAATCATTTCTTATAATAATAACATTTTATTATATTCACAAACAACAAATTGGCTATCTTTCAATAAATGGAGATCTACCTAACTTCCAGTTCTTTTCTATGTCAAAAAGTGCCACTATGAATAGTTTGGTGTATATGAAATAAGTCTTTTTTATTAATAACCTTCTTGTGTTATATATATCATCAATTATTCAAATAAAACTTCTCATCTAAACATCAACATTTTAAAAGATAATACAAAATAAAACCATGTTGTCTGTTTTACTCATACTACCATAAGGTTATTGTCAGGTATCAATATTTTAATACTGCTAAATTTCTACATGGAAATCAGGAAACAAATGGAGGAAACACCACTTACAGGTGATGAAAGACTCAGTTAAATAGTCTGCTTATCTCTAGTTCTTAATTTAAAAAGCCTGAAACATGTTACATATATATTAAGAAGAAATTTTCTAAGTTTTTTCAAAAAGTAACTACATTTACCCCTACTTTTAGTATGCATTAAAGACTCATGATGATTCAAATATATTTATTAAAAAAACAACCCTGAGCAAACTGAAAAAATTCAAAAATAATTCATAAGAAAATTCATCTTGATGGCAGAAACTAGGCATGGACCCACATTTAACACCACATACTAAGATAAGATCAAAATGGGTCCAAGATTTAGGCATAAAGAACAAAATCATAAATAAATTTGAGGAACATAGGATAGTTTACCTCTCAGATTTGTGGAGGAGGAAGGAATTTATGTCCAAAGGACAACTAGAGACCATTAGTGATCACAAAATAGAAAATTTTGATTACACCAAATTAAAAAGTTGCTGCACAAACAAAACTAATGCAAACGAGATTAGAAGGGAAGTAACAAATTGGGAAAACATTTTTACAGTTAAAGGTTCTGATAAAGGCCTCATCTCCAAAATATACAGAGAATTGACTTTAATTTATAAGAAATCAAGCCATTCTCCAATTGATAAATGGTCAAAGGATATGGACAATTTTCAGATGATGAAATTAAAACTATTTCCGCTCATATGAAAGAGTGTTCCAAATCACTATTGATCAGAGAAATGCAAATTAAGACAACTCTGAGATATCATTACACACCTGTCAGATTGGCTAAGATGACAGGAACAAATAACGATGAATGCTTGGAGGGGCTGTGGAAAAACTGGGACACTGATGTGTTAGGATTACTAAGTGAGATACTGAGGTTGTCTGGATAGTGACAAGGTGAGAATTCAGGTTGAGACAATTACAAGGTGAGAACTTCAGGTTGACTTGATGGAAGGATTGATCAATGATGGACAGAATCAGCTACATCCAGAAAAGGAACACTGGGAAATGAGTGTAAACTGTGAGCTTTTGTTTTTCTTCCCAGATTATTTTTACTTTCCAAATACAATTCTTCCTTTGCAACAACAACAACAAAAGTCGGTTCTGCACATATATGTATTGTACCTAGGATATACTATAAGATATTTAATATGTATGTGAATGCCTGCCATCCAGGGGAGGGGGTGGAGGAAAGGAGGGGAAAAATTCGGAACAGAAGGAAGTAGAAGGGATAATGTTGTAAAAAAAAAAAATTACCTATGCATATGTACTGTCAAAAAATGTTATAATTATAAAAATTAATAAAAAAATTCATCTTGTATTTTTCTCTACTTACCGAAATTTGTTTCTTTAGATTGTTAATTTTGTGCACTATAAATTAAAAGTTTTAAGGGAATATCCAACTAAATTTTATTTGGGATTTAATTTCATTGATCTAAAAAAGAAAGCTAGTTATCTGTCACCACCCAGGTACACTTAATAAAGTCTAAAGTCTTCACACAGAATGCAATAAATCATGTCCTAGAATTGATTTAAATACTTTCTTCTTTAGGCCCAATCTGTGCACATAAGGAAGAGGAAGAATATTATTGGACTTAAAAAATTAATAAATTTCTTGGGAGGGGAAGAAATCAATTTTTGTTGTTGGTCAATTGTTTTTATTTGTTTGTTTTAGTCTTATCTGCCTCTTCAGGACTCTTTTTGTTTTTTTCTTTATTTTGTTTTGTGTGTGGGTGTGGGTGTGAGTGTGTGTAGGGGGAGAAGGGTTGGCAAAGATATTGGAGTGGTTTTTCATTTCTTTCTCCAGCTCATTTTACAGATAGGTAACTGAGCTAAACAGAGTTAAAGTGACTTGCTGAGGATTACATAGCTAGTCAAATTTGAACTTAGAAAGATGAGTCTTCACACCTTAATTCAGTGCTCTATCCACTGTGTCAAGCAGTTGCTCTCCACAAGTATCTTTTTAAAGAAATTTTTTATTATTATAGCTTTTTTATTTTCAAAACATATGCATATGTAATTTTTCAACATTGACCCTTGCAAAACCTTCTGTTCCAAATTTTCTCCTTCTTCCTCTTACCCCCTTCCCTAGATGGCAGGTAGTCCAATACATGTTAAATATGTTAAATCCAATATATGTATACATATTTATACAGTTATCTTGCTGTACAAGAAAAGATAGATCTAGAAAGAAAGAAAAAAACCAAGAAGGAAAACAAAAATGCAAGCAAACAATAACAGAAAGAGTGGAAATACCATATTGTGGTTCACACTCATTTCCCATTATCCTCTCTCTGGATGTAGATGATTCTCTTCATTACTAGACAACTGGAACTGATTTCAATCAGCTCATTATTGAAGAGAGCCACATCTATCAGAATTGATCTTCCTATAGTATTTTTGTTACTATGTATAATGACCTCCTGGTTCTGCTCATTTCACTTTGTATCAATTCATGTAAGTCTCTCCAGGCCTCTCTGAAATTGTCCTGTTGGTCATTTCTTATAGAACAATAATGTTTCATAACATTCATATACCATAATTTATTCAGCCATTCTCCAATTGATGGGCATCCATTCAGTTTCCAGTTTTAAGACATTACAAAAAGGGCTGCTACAAACATTTTTTGGCACATATCTCCACAAGTATCAAATTAGAGGCCAAATCTTGTTTTCATCTTTCTTTGTATCCCCTATACTTTGCAAAGAGCACATATCTTAATATATATGTTCTAGGGCTTTATAAACACTCATTGGTCAATTGATCAATTTACCAAGTTTATATAAGAGTGGCTGAAATCTAGATCAGCAAACAGCTCATTCATAGTAATGAAATATTTGAAGACAATAAGAATTTTTTTTCTTATATGTTACTGGTCGGTCACTTTAACTCTACAGGTGAGTCTCTCTGATTCCAAGTCCCATACTATATCCACTGTACCATCCTGCTGCCTAGAGAAATCAATAAAATCTAGAAAGTATGTCAAAAAGAATTACAAAAGTTATGACAAATCATTATATGCACAATCTGAAGTAAACAAAATATAACTTTAATACTTTCACAGGTTGATTCAAAATGCTACAATATTCATTCTACAAATTCTGCTTTTAAGTTAACATTCTTAAAGATTATATAACTATTGTTATTCACTATTTGAATAGAAAAAGTAAAAGTAGAAATATTCTACTATTAAAGCAACATTAAAAGCCTGAATGAGTTGGTTACTTTTTCTAAAAATCCTGGAAATATTTGAATGAAGAAATAAGCCTACTATTTGCATGATTGAAATTCAGCCACACACATAATCTAATTTTTAAAAATAGGAATCAAACCTTAAAATTTTTATTTCATTCAATTCTTGCTCTATCTTGTTTTGTTTTCATTGGAAAACTCTTGGATTGAACTTGAAATGTAAAGTCTCTTTATATTTAGAGAAAGCAAGAACAGGTTGGGAGAGAGTAAAGATTCTTGCCAATCCCAATATTATATAGGAATTCCTCCACAAAGATATTATAAAGTTACCATTGTGGGACACACAGAAGAACCTAAATTAGGAAGAGCAAACTGCATCCCTCTCAGAAATGTCAACAAACCTTTCTGGGCTTTAACTTTCTCATTTGTAAAATGAGGTGGTTAGACTAAATCCCAGCTTCTTAAACTGTGGTTCATGACCACATATGAGGTTTTTTAATTGAATGTAAGTTGCAAAATTATGACTTATTATCCGTAAATATGTAATCTGTGTTCCTATTTTATATGCCTATATACCCAGAATCATGTGAAAAATTTCTTAAGTAAAAAGGGGTTGCAAGTAGAAAGAGTTTTAGAAGCCCTGAAAATTGGATAACCTTCTAAAATCCCTTATACCTCTAAATATGTGATCCTAGATTAAAAGAAATCAATAAAATAAAATTATAAAGGCATCATTTCAGAAGTAGTATGGCACAGTAGAGAGAGTACTCACCTTAGATTCAAAGGAATGGGGCTCAAATCCCAGATTTTGTCACTTACTTCCTATGTGACCTTGGACAAAACACTTAATCTCTCTGGACCTCAGTTTCTTCATTGTAAAATAACAAAATGTACCCAGATGGCCTACAAGGTCCCTATCAAATCTAAATTTGTGATACTAATTAGGTATATACTTTCTATCTTCCTTTATAGAAACTGGATCATCTCAAGGCAAAATGTTTTTCCTTTAAAAAAAAATTGGTTTTAAAAATTTTTGTTAACTATAAGTCCTATGCAAAAATATGATCATAGTAATAATGTAGTTACTCCCTTCAGATAAAACCAGGAGAAAACATTTTTCAAAACATTGCTTATAATATTATTATTCCTTTTTTTCTAAACAAGCAAACAAAAAAAAGAGCCTACTTAATTGTTTAACAAAGATTTATTTAGGGGGTCACTTAAAGAGAGAAAGAACCTCAAAGATCATTTAGTCTAGTTTCCTCATTTTACAAGTGAAAAAATAGTAACGTCTAGAGGGGTTAGGTAGCATGCAAGATAACAGAAGGAAGAGCTAAATGGCAGAATCAGGATTCAAAACCAGTCCTTTAACTCCAAATCCAACACTATGATACAATCTGTACTTCTCTCTTTTTTTCCTGTTTCACTAAAACTTATGATACTTTATTTGACAAAACAATTCCCTAGTCCCATTACTGACCCATATGTTTTGCATCAAAACTCAAGGTTCGCCTATCCTTTTCCACTTCCTCAACCTTAAAATTTTATCTGATTAATTCCACATTTGAGAGTCTGAGAATTAACAAAAATTTTCAAGAATAAAAGTTGTTCTCTATTAGAGAGTTGTTCTCTAATAGCTAACTGGCTAAGTTATAAATTCAATTTCATTTTGTAAAAAAACAAATATTATGAAAAAATATTTTAAATCTTTATAAAAGAAATTCAAATACAACAATAATGAAAATTTTTTACCTCACAATCATAAGATTGGCAAAGATGGTTAAGTAAGAGCTAGGGAATTTTAGAAAATCTATGAACATATAGGCACATTAATAATTGGTTCAATAAATCTGGAAAGTAATTGAAGGAACTCTTTTCCTAAGGACTGAATGGAAATATTCAAAATAGCACTATTTTTAGTAGCAAATGAGAACTAAGCATCTTTTAAAATTATATTCTTAGTTATCTTCCTGTCCACAGAAGTAGTGATTCTATTCCTTTTTTTTTTTTTTTTAACTATTCTCTTTCCCTCAATATAACTCCAAATTAGTTCTCATTAATCTAAGCTCATTCTGATCTTTAGGAAATTTGACATTTTCACAGAATTTTATATTCATTTGTATTCATTCTTGCACACTATACCTTTTTTCTTTAAAAAAGCAATTAATTTTATTAACATCAAGACTCTGATTTATGAACACTGCCCTCTCTCTGATCCAAATATACATCTCTTGTAACAAAATAAAGGGGGAAAAAAAGCAAAATTAAATACATCAGCTAAGTCTAACAGTCAATCTAATAGTCTTACTGTAAGTGTCTTAGTGTATGTTTAACCATACTGGTCTTTTCAGGTTTTCACTGAGTGTTTCTTACTCTATGCTGACTTACTCTGAAGAATTTTATTCCAAAGGGATTCCATCTAATATTTCTTTGAACCTCTTGAAATTTGTCTTGCCAAAACCTAGGATGAAAGTCAGACTACCTATGTAATTGTGCTACTCTATATCACAAATCCAGGAAGTTACTATTCCAAAAAGTTCCTTTCTTTTTCCTATTTCAGTAACTGATACTCCTATCCCTTCTTTATTCTTGTTAATGATAATGAAATAGAAGTTCCCCTGGTTGGTTCTTCCATCTTTAGAAGAATAAAAATTTCCTTCAAAAAGCAGAAAGAAATTATGTCTAAAAGTATGACTAATGACAAAAATTGGTGGAAATTTTAATAAAAACTTAGTTTAGTAGTTTGGAAGGGAATAATAATTATGTAGAAGCAATACTGTTGGGTAGAATTTACTTAAGTCAGAGAATAAGTACAAATAGCAGCTGAGACTATCCTGTCATATACCTGGAAGCCATTCTCACATGTGGCTGTCTCTCCTGCACCAAACAAATAGATGGAAAAAACAAAGATAAATTCATGTCACATAATGTACATGCTGCTAAGAAATTTTAGAAGTGATTACATTCTTCCTTGCACTTCCCTGGACATTTTATGGATATGTAAAAGTCAAGGAATGATCACAGTGAACAGGCTGTTAAATAAGCTGCCTATCAACAAAAGCATGTAGCATTAAAATTTTCCCAGGGTGTAAGCTATGATCAGAATCCTCATTTGCTCACATGAGGGCTTGGTGAAAATGCTTCCATGGCTCCACCTTCCCCAACTCTTTAATGATACAGACAAACTTTTTTAAAATTATTATTATTATTATTATATATATAGCTTTTTATTTACAAGATATATGCATAGGTAATTTTTCAGCATTGAAAATTGCAAAACCTTTTGTTCCAACTTTTCCCCTCCTCCCTCCAGATGGCAGGTTGACCAATACATGTTAAGTATGTTAAAGTATAAGTTAAATATAATATATGTATACATGTCCAAACAGTTATTTTGCTATACAAAAAGAATCAGACTTTGAAATAGATACAGGCTAACTTCTAAAGTATCCAATCAAAACTATACAAAAAGTGACTTGATTAAATCATATAGCACTTTGGATGTTTGTTTTTTAAACTGGCAAAGAACTGCAAAGTGAGGGATTGCCCATCAGTTGGAAAACAGCTAAACAAGTTAAAATACTTGAATGTAATAGAATACTATTGTTCTATAAGAAATTATAAATGAGACAATTTCAGAGAAACCTGGGAGTACATATGTGAAATGATGGAAAATGGAGTGAACAAAACCAGGAAAACAATGTACACAATAACAACACTGCTGTAAATATATGCATCTTTGAAAGACTTAGAAACTTTGATCAGTATAATAACCAAAAAAGGTTTTAGAGACCAATGATGAAATATGCCACTCACCTCCTCACAAAGAGGGGGATGGACTCAGAGTACAGAATGCGATACACTTATTCTATCTGAATGTGGTCAGTGTGAGAATCTGTTTCAAGTGTCTATAGATATTTGTCCAAGGGTTTTGTTTTTCTTCTTTTTTTCAATGAAAGGGAGAGAAGGTAGATTTTCACCGAGTATGAAAAAATTTTTCTTAAATTAAATCCATCTTTCAAATTATAATTATTAACAACTTTTCTTTACAAAATTTTAGTTTCATTGATAATCTCTTCTCTAAGCAGTTGTCACAATTAATATATTTAACAGAATTTATGTAAAGTATCACAGATTAGTAATGCAGAGACTTGGGTTCTAGAATACCCAGCTCTGACTTAATTAACTGCATGTCCTTCAAAATGGCTTCTCTGAAATATTTCACTGAATGACCCCCTTTTCCTCTGAAAGGTTATACTCAGTTTTGCTGGGTAGGTGATTCTTGGTTGCAATGTTTTGAGATGACAACTGTAAATGACTTTGGAGTACAAATAGCAGCTGAAACTATCCTGTTATATCCCTGAAAGCCATTCTCACATGTGGCTGTCTCTCCTGCACCAAATTCTCAGTAATATAATCATCTCTCTGAATACAGATTGAGTCATTCTCTATTTCTCCCTTTATTTCTCTATTTTAAACTTATTTTTTCTTGAGGGTTTTAATTTTCATTAGAATGGGAGATCTATGTTTTCTTTCACAACTTGACTTTTATGGAAATGTACTGCATAACTTTACATGTGGTTTCTTTTTAAATTTTTATTTATTTTTGAAATACACATTGTTTATGAATTATATGTTGGGAGAGAAAAATCAGAGCAAAAGGGAAAAACCATGGGAGAGGAAAAAAAAAAAGACAGAAAAAAAGGAGTAAACATAGCATGTGTTGATTTACATTCAATCTCTACAATTCTTTTTTCTGGATGCAGATGGCATTTTCTGTCCAAAGTTTATTGGGATTTCTTTGGATCATTGAATCACTGAGAAGAGCCAAGTCTTTTGTAGTTGATCATTACACATTCTTGCTGTTATTGTGTACAATGTATTCCTGAATCTCCTTGTTTAACTCAATATCAGTTCATGTAAATCTTTCCAGCTTTCTAAAATCAGCTTGTTCATAATTTTTTAATAGAACAATAATATTCCATTATTTTCATATACCACAACTTATTCAGTTATTCCCCAATTGATTGGCATCCACTACTTTTCCAATTCTTTGCTACCATAAAAAGAGTTGCTACAAACAATTTTGCACATGTGGGTCCTTTTCCCTTCTTTATGATTTCCTTGGGATACAAACCCAGTAGTGGCACTGTTGGATCAAAGGACATGCTCAGCTTAATAGTTCCAGATCGCTCTCTAGAATGGTTGGATCATTTTATAATTCCACCAACAATGTATAAGTGGCCCAGTTTTCCCATGTCCCCTATAATATTTATCATCTTTTTCTGTCATCAATCTGATCAATGTGAGAGATGTGAGGTGGTACCTCAGAGTTGTTTTAATTTGTTTTAATTTAATTTAATTTCTCTAATCAATAGTGATTTAGAGCATTTTTTCATGACTATAGATGGCTTTAATTTTCATGATCTGAAAATTATCTGTTCAAATCTTTTAACCATTTATCAACTGGGAAGTGATGTGTATTCTTATAAATTTGGCACAATTTTTTATATATTTTACAACTCAGACCTTTATCAGAAATACTAGCTGTAAAGATTTTTTCCCAGCTTTATATTTCCCTTTTAATCTTGTTTCTATTGGTTTTGTTTGTGAGAAAATTTTTTAATTTAATGTAATCAAAGTTGTCTTTGCCTTTCATAAAGCTCTCTAATTCTTCTTTGGTCATAAATTTCTCCCTTCTCCAAAGATTTTATAAGTAAATTATCCTTTGTTCTCCTAATCTAATTATGGTATCATCCTTTATGCCCAAATTATAAACCCATTTTGACCTTATTTTGGTATAGGGTATGAGATGTAGATCTATGCTAAGTTTCTGATGCATCATTTTCCAGTTTTCTTAGCAATTGTTGTCAAATACTAAGTTCCAAGAGTTAGAGTTTGAGGGTTTATTAAATAATAGATTACTATAGGTCTTGATTATTGTGTACATCTAATTTATTTCACTGATACACCACTCTTTTCCTCAACCAGTACCAAATGGTTTTGATTACTGATGCTTTATAATATAGTTTTAGGTTTGATACTACTAAGCCACCATCCTTTGTAATTTTTTTCATTAATTCCCTTGATATTCTTGACATTTTATTCTTCCAGATAAATTTTGTTATTATTTTCTAGTTCTGTAAAACAATTTTTTAGCAGTTTCATTGATATGGCACTGAACAAGTAGACTAATTTAGGTAGAATTATAATTTTTATTATATTTGCTTGGCCTACCCATGAGCAATAGATCTTTTTCCAATTGTTTAGATCTGATTTTATTTGTGTGAGAAGTGTTTTGTAATTGTGTTCATATAGTTCTTGGGTTTGTATTGCCAGATAGACCCCCACATATTTTATTTTGGCTACAGTTATTTTAAATGGAATTTCTCTTTCTATCTCTTGCTGATGGGCTTTGTTGGTAATATTTAGAAATATTAATGATTTATATGAGTTTATTTTGTATCCTGCAAGTTTATAAAGCTGTGAATTATTTTGAGTAGGTTTGTGGATGATTTTCTAGATCACATGTGGTTTCTTAATTGTGAATGGGAATAAGGAAGAGAACACAGAACTCAAAAATCTTAAAAACAAATGTAAAAAAAAATTTTAAATGTAACTGGGGGAAAATATTAAATAATTTTTTTTACAAAACAAATAAAATAAAAATAAATACTTTCTCCTTTAGAAAATTCAGTTTTATATGACTAGAAGATAAAATTGCCCTTAATATCAACCCTGTCATATTCTTGCATGGGAAGATGTTATTTAAAGCTATTAATTAATTAAAAAGCTCCAGTAAACAGAAATAGTAATATTGTTTTAAGAAAGACTTTTTGAGTAAGTCATTTTGGCTGAAATAAATACCAAATTAACTATAAAAGACATATGAAGAAAGATGCTATCTCCATTCAAAGAAAGAACTGATAAATAGATGTATAGAATAAGTTTACATGTTTATCTATATCTATTTGTTTCTAATGATACCCTTCTCTGTGTGGGAGGAAAGAAAAAAATTTTTAAAGAAATTTACAAAATAATTTTATTATGTATTTTTAAAGAAAAGCAAATTGTTCATAATATATTTATAATTTACTGTGCAATCATATTTTTTACTATATCATGTTTTGGAAATGTTTGTTTTATCCAGAAGACAAGACATCTAAATTTGTACTCAAGGTGCCTCAGCAAGGACCATGTTCAAGTACTAAAAAAACTGGCTTTTGTCAGTTAGTAGAAAGAATCAAAGAGTTTAAACCTAGTAATGGTCCATAGAAATCAATATTAGTCATTTGGGTGGTAGGGAGGTACCTCTATTAATGTTCTATTCTACCACCTCAACATGACTTTTAGTTGTCTACTTCAATTCTTCAACATTTTGTGAAAATGATCTTCAGTTCCTGAAGGCTATGCCAAAACAGAAGTTTGGATAAGTCTTAATAAGACAGAAAACCAGAGAATATATTTAGTGATGCAATGTAATATCAATCCTTAACATAACCCAGCTGTAAAGAATTAATTCTTTTTCATTTACACCATATTAAGCTGGGCAAGGCATAAAGTTTATTCCTAAATAAATGCCAATTATAAAGCTTTTTTACCCAACAAAAATTCAGTTTACATAAAAATTTCAACTCTAAATGTGCCTTCTGCAGATGAATAAAAAGTGCTAGAATCTTAATTATATACGTCATATGTACTTAATTGCATACATGCTATCTCTTCAAATGGATGTACTATGTATTCAAAGACAAAAATGGAAAATTCTCTACCCTTAGGGAGAATCTTTCATTTCTGTCTTTGAATCTACAGTATCTGATGTGAAGCAGGCAATTAATGATTGCTGATTAACTGATTCACAACTTTGGTTAGAGGAAGAATTTATTTTGTTTTTATAACACCTTCATTTCCCAATGTAACAATTACCCATTTCCTCCCACAAAGCAGTCCCTTCAAAGAACACATTTTTAAATATAAAATAACAACAATTTAAAATTATTATAAAATATAAAGATAAATAAATAAAAATAAAAAGCTGAGCAAAATTAATCAATACCTTAAAGAAGTTTAACATTATTAAATAAGGTCTATCTTAACTGTCCAAAGAAAGGGGGGAGTTATATTCTCATATCATTTCTCTATGGCAATAGTCCTTATAATTACATAGCATTCAATTTCCATTTTATTGATATTGTTTTTAGTTACCTTGGTGTAATTACTGTATACTTTTTTTTATTGTGCTTATATCTCTTTATTTTAAAGTTCATATATGTCTTCTTCATAGCCAACATTTCTACATACCACATATAATATAATTTGTTTTATTATTACCCAATCAATGAATAACTAAGTTCTTTCAAAAACTTCATTGCCACAAAAAGTGCTGCTATAAATATTTTGGGCTAAGGTTTTTATTTCTATGACTGAACTACTTAGGGTTTATGCCTATTAGTATAAAAGAGAATTTTTAACTAAAAAAGAATTAGAAAAGACCATAAAAGATAGCTAATGTATTGACATGAAATTAAAAGTTTTTGCATACAAGACATAAACTAAGGGAGAATTAGAAAGACAACTGAAAAACAGGAATAGATCTGCTTTAAAAGAAATCGTATATTTGCTTTTAAATATTGGCAAAATACTTTCTTTGTTAGATGGACTCAATGACTCATTGGGTAAAGGAAGGGGAAGGATTCAATGGTAAATACAGGCAATATCAAAAGAAAAAATATCTTAATAAAAATATTTTTAAAGTCATCAGACTTTAATTTAGCTTAGATACATACAATATAAATTGCAAAGTGATCAAAAGATAAGCATTGTTTAAAAAAAAAACAACCTGCAAACTACATGAAAACATGGCTAATCAATAATAGTAAAAAAAAATCCTTAATTAAGTTAAGGATTTATTAAAATCCTTTTAACAATTAATTAAAATAGCTGTGAAATTTTACTTTATACTCTTCAAGAAAGACAAAAGGTAATGATAGTCAATGTTAGAGAGCCTATAGGAAGACACTGGTATATTGCTTATGGCATGGTGAAGTGATCCAACTTATTGACTATCAATTTGGAATTAGGTAAGAAAAACAACTAAACTTTCTGTGTCCCTTTAACCCAGAGATCATACCAGGAGCATATCCCCTCCTCCAAAGATATCAATGATAGAAACAAAGGTCTGAGCAAGACAAAAATATTCTAAGTAGCATTCACTAGAGCCTATGCTCTAGAGTCAAGAAGCTTGGATTCCAAATGCCCAACCTACTTTTCAGCAGTTAAGTGACTATGGGATACCTCTCTTCTCTTCTCTTAGTCCAAATTTACTCATATATAAGAGGATTTGACATGACCAATAAGATGGCAGATAAGACACTTTCTCTTCTCTTCATGAGCAGAAAGTACATACCAGAATTAAGCAATTTCAACTCTTTCATTAGTTCAGGATGCTAAGAACCCAAACAAGATAAAACACTAATGCTTAATTTTTGCTCTCTCATCACCCCCTCTCCCATTGTCTACAATAAAACCCATTTGCTCCTAGCAGAAAGGTTGCGCAAAATAACCCACGAGTTTGCAACATAATTTAGTCCTATACCCCAAGCCTACTTTCTTTCTTCCAGTATCTTCAAGATCCAGAATTAAAGTGACAGAAACTTCCTCAGGCTTTGATAGTCCTGTGGCAGTATTCTATGCTTCAATAGGGTTTGGCTCAAGCAGAAAACTCAACTCTATATCCTGATCTCTGTCTCTACTTCCAGTGCCACAGATCTCCCAAATCCAAAAAGCAGAAATTTGTTAAGGCTGCAATAGCAACACAGCAATACTCTGGATCCCTGGGTCAGATAAGTGAGGAAAAGAAAGAACGGGGCAGGGAATATGTGTGTATTGGCATTAGGAAATGGGACTCCACTAAACTTGAGGGAAAGAGTCCAGAATCAAGTTGTGGCCAGTTTTATCCTCAAAAATGTCATATAAGGCAGAGATCTAGGGTGGTGAATTGTGAAAACATGGAAGGAAATTTAGATAATCTTAAATGCAGTGTCCTGGAAAACTGCCAATGCAAATAACCAAATGCAAAGAGCTTCCAAACAGGATCTGCTAGCAGGTAATAATTCACTTGTATAAGAGTTACAAGTTAAGGAAACTCACTTACCTATATGCAAGTGCTAATGCCCAGGCACTGGCAGCACAGTAAAGGCTGTCTTGAACTTTGGCCTTCTGGTCATCAGCATAAGTTTTTGTGGGGAAGAGACCAGTAGTTGGACTTTGATATAGCAGCACCGTTGATTTGACTGAAATTGGAAACATGATCCAAAATGAATAAAAAGTCCATCCATTTTCTTTGGCAAAAATGTTTATACCCTATTTTTAGAATAATACCCTGTTTTCCTAAGTTTTTTTTTAATTGCTAATTACATAGAAAATAACATTGAAATGAGTTTTTTTTTTCCCCCTACCATAAAACTTTTGTTAATGAAAAAATCATTTCAAAGTCACTTCAGTTTAAATGGGATTTCTTTCTCTTCCCTTTGAAACCATGGTAAGCTAGAAAAGAGTTAAATACGCTTTAGCAGTACCAAAGCCTAGATAGATGAATTTAGAAGTTAACATGACTGCTTGGTCTCCTTCACTGATGTTCTTTTGTCAGTAACCTTGCTGACAATTCCAAAAGGGTTGAATAGTTGAGAATTACCCATTAGAAGTCAATTCAAAATACCTCTCCAACTAAGGAAACAAATCAGTTTCAGTGAGAAAAGCCTGAAATAGATGAATGGCAAAAAGCAGCATAAGTTTGCTACTGCCACTGTGAATGGCAATGAGTAAATTGGACTGTCACTTTCTCTATAGGGATGGCAAAAGCAATGAACCTACAAAATGATAAAATGTCAATAGATCAAACAAGAACCCAGAACTTCAGGTGCTTTGTCAAATGAAGAAGTGTTTTGTCCCTGTCCTTCACACTAGGAGATCAATTTTGTTTAATACATCATATAGAATCAGTTTCGGCACTTTAGAATCACTCTCAAATAATCAACAGCATCATGTAAACAGGTATTTCCTTAAAGTTTCATTTAAATAAACAGCAGGTTGAAGTTAGTTTCTGATTCTGTTTCTGTTTAAAAGGCCTAAAAATTGGAATGCAAACATACATAATGGTATTTCATAACAGCTTTTTAATTTTTATTTTTTAGTCTCTAAATGGATGAATGCTATATTCCTCCAAAATACATTAAATAAAACCTAGTTTTTGTTATCAAAACTGATGAAACACTTTTTCAGTGTTTAGAATATTCTGTTCTTCAATAGAATTTAAGCCTTGAAAAAAGGAAGCTCCTTTTTTCTCCAAACAAAATTATTTCAGTGCCGAGAGGTAAATACTTTAAGTTGCTAATTTGCAGCATTTTTATTAATAATTTCAATAAAGCAGAACTATGTCCCAAGGGATTTTTATAATTTTACACAGGCACACACTTCAATTCAATGCAATTGAAATACATTTGTTAAATGCTTTTTATGTACAAAACATTGTGATAGATGCTCAGAACAATAAGCAAAATTCAAACAATTCATACTGTAAAATTGATAATCTATTAGGAGAAAAACATTTACAAATTATTAAACAGAAGGTAATTTAAAGAGGACGAGAACACAAAAAATTGAGGGATCAGGGAAAGATTAATTGAAGAAGCTGCACTCACTAGTGCTTATGTACATACATAAAGATATGCATATACATACATATGCATAATTGAGGTCAAAACCAACCCAATTCCTACTCCCAAGAAGCCCCTATTTATAGGAATAGCCACTCTAAGTCTATCTACAAAGTGTTATAAGGGTTGTAATCTCTATTGGTAGAGGCAGTTCATACTCTTGATAAAACAGAACCTTGAGTTATTGGAATATTCCTTCTTAGTGCATAAAAGACCCAATAAACCAGATGTCAGAAACAATACTTTCAAAGAAAAAGATAGAATAAATATGTAAAAAGTACCTACTAAAATAGGGATATTCAAAACACTTATTCCCCATTCTTTGCTTACCAATTCTGTAATAATGATCCAATTTATCCCACAGAGTTTCATTGTCAGGTCTTGGAAGGTTAATACTTTTAAGAGGTTCATAAACTGAGCCTAAAAAATGAAAAATCCATATTTTCATTCAGAAAATACATAAAAAGAATCACATGATCACAACTTAGCACTTACTAGCTATTTCATTGTCAAGCAAATTATTTCATTATAGAGCAACTGACCTTTGGGAAAAAAAGAGACATTAATAATATTATGCTTAAACATTTAATGCTGTGAAAACTCAATATTTAATTGTGTATTCATTTTACTCTAAACTCTAAAATTCGTAAAATTCATGTGTTAGCCATAAAAATATGACTTAAAGACTTTCTGAGATTTCTTTGAGAAAAGCATCTGTAGATGCTATTAAAAGAAATTTAAATAATGTCTCTATTTAATACAATTAATTAGAAGAAATAAAAACCTCCCAGTTTTCAAAAGAAATGTGAGCTATAGGGGAAAATGTACCAAATTAGTAGTAATAAAAGAATTGCAAATTAAATTAACTTTAAATCCCACTTCACAACTGTCAAAATGGCAAAAATTACAAAAAAGAAAAATGATAATTGATGGCAGTGCTATAGGAAAACAGGAAATCTAATGAAATGTTGGTGGAGCTGTCAATCTGTTGAGACATTTTATAAAATAATTTGGAATTATATCCAATTGTTCAGTAAATTTTAGACCTAGAAATAACACTACTGAACTAATACCCCCAAATCAAAGATACAGGGAAAGGATCCATATGCACAAAGCTATTTATAACAGCACTTTTTGTTATAGCCCAGAAGCTAAAAAAGGGATAAACTAATTATAATTTATAATTAAAATGAAATATTGAGGTATATTAAATTGTAAAAAGGACAGATTCAGAGAAAATGAAGATTTACAACTAAGGCAAAAGTAAGTTGAGAGAACCAGGAAAACCAATTATATATCAAATATACCAATATTACAAAGAAAAATAAATTTGAAAGACTGAACAATTTGGATCAATGCAATGACCAGTCATGATTAAAGCAATCTGATTAGGAATGAATCATGTCTCCTGCTTCTTAGCAGAGAGGTAAAGTACAGAATGAAATACATTGTTCAGACACAGCCAATGTATAGATTTTTTTTTTTTTTTTTTTTTTTTTTTTTGCTAAATTTGATATGAGGAATGGATTTAAGGGAGGAGTGAGGGTAGAAAGGGGAGACAGGCAGAGGGAAAGGAGAGAGTGCTCATAGCACTCATAGCAAAATAATAAATAAAAAATTCAGTGAAACTTTTTTTAAAGAATCATTTTAAAACATGAAAAGAAATTCAAAAATGGACACAAATAGGCCAAAAATCAATACTATTCTGTTAAATTTGTTATGTAATTTTTAAAAAATAAGCTATATAAAATAGTTTCTGTTTCATATATAATCCTCTTATTCTTTTCCAAGTACACAGAAATATTTACATTTACTGCTATTTGTCACTCATAATAAAATATTTTTATAAGAACTTATAATAATAATAAAATGTGGCAAACATTATAAAAGGGGAAAAAACCCATGACGTCTCTCTTCACTAATCTCTTAAAAAAAAAAAATAGAAAGGAAAAAAATGGTGATCAACCATTCCAATGACAGTCAGCCAATCATTTCATCTTTTCTTGTACTAACCTTTCTTACTTTTGCTATGTACTAAGAGGTTATCAGATCCTGTTATGAGGGCCATAATATGGACTTTTGTGTTTCTCTGCCCTGAAAACTACCAAAAGGTGTTTTGATAGCACTAATGTTCCCAGAGTACAGAATATAGTGTAATTACAATAATTTGCTACAAAGCCTCTACTGAATATTACATGCTTGACTGCTATACTTTCTTTGCAAAAGAAATGAGAGGAAGACAGCACAACATCAAGGTATAGGAACTAAATATTATGTCTCTTCTTGCTAAAAGCACTTAAATATCACAAAGATCATAAGGTCAAAATTAATATACTTTACATTCAAGTAACAAATGCCGCACAATCAAAATAAAATGCAAATACAACTCAAAAAAGGCGAGTGGCATGGATTTTTTTAGATTTACTAAGGCTCTGCCTTAAAAGAAAATCAAAGCATTTTACTCCTAAAATTACTATGACAGGTATGATGTCTTAAAGCCAAGATTTTAGAAGTGTCACAGAAAGACTCACACATTCAAAGAAGCAATCTTTTTACTTTCTGCTGTGTGAACAACCTTTGAAAAAAAAATAATGCCCTGTTCTTGGGTAATGGGATGTCTGTACATAACCAGGGTTTTTAATGGAGGAAAGCTGGAATGACATTCTGATGAAGAATGGGCAGTCTATCATCACAACTAGGATAGGTATGGCCTAGGCTGTCATTTCAGTACAACATGACACCTGGAAGCTAACAGTAACAGAAGAAAAAAAGCCTCCAACATTGGTCTCACTATGCCAAATGATCCCTCAACAAACATAAATGAAATAGCCAGATAGAGCAGAGGCATAAAAGCACTGCTAGGAGCTAATATTTGGGGCCAGTACTTCCCTTTTGGATTACTGTTAAGGAACCAAATGAGATTTTTAGTCAAATTGGCAAGTTCAACTAAATGGAGAAATGCACACTTCTCCCACATAAGCCTTCATAAATAGTTAAAAAGGATTTCCACAAGATGAATGATAAAATGGAAAAAAACATAGTATATAAAGACAGCAGGAAGCCAACAGACGTACGTAAAAAGGAACAACAGGGAAGCCAGAACAAGATACCACTAGCAAACTCAAATTCAAACAGGCTATGAGGAAAAAGGCAATAAGCCCAATATAGGACTAGGCAACTAAAGCCATATCTACAAACCAGCTTGTTAGAAGAGAATAAGGCACAAGTAGAGTCTACACATGTAACTGCTCAGGTTGACAAAACCTGGCTATGCAGTCCTCATACCATTAGGAGCTCAAGTAGAAAATAGGGCCAACTCAACACCTAGATACTGGTATCTATGCTTTGCAGGCAGTCCAAGACCACCGAAACCAACAACCACCGGCTGAAACTTACCAGGGACTACACCAAGGAATATGTCAACTTGTAGTATAAGAAGGAGATGGTCTAGCTGGAGACCAAGAATAGCAGTGGACCACCAAGAGCTCAAAAGACAAAGTTTAAGAGGTTGGGGAATAATGTGAGCCAATCTACTTATACCAGCAGAGGCAAAAGCACATAGATAAAAAAAGAGACAGGACCAAACTAGGTCTCTCCATCCATCCAAGAAGACTGGACTGAGCACAAAGTCACAAATCTCAAGGTGAAAATAAGAGATAAAGAATAAAACACAACACACAAATAGGAAATATCTTTTCACTAAAAGAAGCCTAGAAGATAATCCCTGGAGCAAGTACCCCACAGCAACCACAATTAGAGCCTCAGAGGGAAAAAAGGCTCACCTAAAAAGAAATGTATGACCAGACAGTATAGAGAACTATAAATAGTGGGAGAACTCTGGGAAAGGTAAACTTAAAACAGGTTTACTTACAGCAGGGTGCCTATAGTTAAGTACTTACTCAAGTGTGATTGATGAGATAATGATTTTCTAGTTCACATATACTTTGTGTGATGTAATGATGTAATCACTCTAGCTGGCATATACTTAGTGTGATATGTTAATGTAATGGTTCTACACTTGGCACATGTTCAGTGTACTGTAGTGATGTAATCATACTGTTTAAGGACTGAGAAGACTTGAAATAAGGATTCCATCTTTAACCAACCTCGTGGGTCTACTACTGCCTCCTTCACTCCTCCACTAAGACCAAGGACTCAGGCTGGTCTCAAGGTTCTTTGGAGAGCTAATCCAGACACTATATTGTGGCACCCCGGCATGGGGGCTCTAGAAAGCAATGGTATGCTTTGTCCCCCAACTTGGGGGCTCTAGAAAACATACTACAAGACAGGAAAAATGGAAGATGAAGTTGTGGTTTTTTTGTTTTGTTTTTTTTTGTTTCTTGTTTTTTTTAATAAGAAATTAAATGAGAGCTCAGGAAGGAAAAAAATGAAAGGAATATAGCACAGACTAGAGGGTAAAAAAATCCTACCAAAGTAATTCTTTGAAAAATAGAATGGAGAGGGGCAGCTAGGTGGCACAGTGTATAGAGCACTGGCCCCGAAGTCAGGAGGACCTAAGTTCAAATCTGGTCTCAGATACTTAATACTTCCTAGCTGTGTGACCCTGGGTAAGTCACTTAACCCCAATTGCTGTAGCAGGAAAAAAAAAAAAAGAAAGAAAAAAGAAAAGAAATGGAAAATAGAATGGAGAAAATGGAACTTATTAACTCCATTAGAAAATAAATATTTGACACAATTCAAAAAAGGAAAAAAAAATAATTGGATACTATTTTTTAAATGATGTGGTAAACAGGTTCAAGAGAGAAAATTTAAGGATCTTCAGAATCCCTGAAAATCATGACCCAATAAAAAGACTAGATATTATGTCTCGAGAAATCATTAATAAAAGAAAAACTTGCCTAGATTAGAACCAAGTAGCAAAGTAAAAATGAAATATATGTGTAGATAGATAAATATAAACATTATATAGATTTTTTCTTACAGAAAGACAAAATGGAAAACACCCAGAAATATCAGTAGAAATCCAGCACTTCAAAGTTTAAAAAAAAAAAAATTATAAACAGCCAAAAAAAAATGATTAACTATTAATGAAGTACATGAAGATCACATATGACTTGGCACAAATTACTGTAAAAGAAAGAAAATGTTGTAATATGATATTCCAAAATGCAAATTAAAAACATATTAACAAGATTAACAAAGTCTGAAAAAAGAATATAATTGTATGAAAGAGTGAATTTTTAACTCTCTAGTACAATAGAAAAAGAAACTAAAGGTAAATAGAAACCATGACATTAAATCCTTACCTCATATTTTACAGGGAAAAACAATGAGCCAATTTTTTTTTTTTTTTATGAACTCTCTTTTCTCCCCTCTTCCTTTTGTCCCATCACTCAGATATCATATGCCACTATCTCTTTCTTCACTGTCTCACATTATGAAGTGGTCTTACTCCTTACCAAGGTTAACCTTCTCTACCTATTTAAATGGTCTCTTTCCATCCCATCTCCTCTCTCTCACTGTAAAACAAAGAAAAATACCCTCACTTGATTCTTCCATCTCTTCAAATTATCATCTTATATCTCTTCTGCTGTTTATAGCTAAATATTTCAAAAAGAATATCTACAATAGATACCTCCACTTTCTCTCTTCTCTCTCTCAAATTAATCCCTTACAATCTGGCTTCCAACATTATAGCCCCCAAAACTGCTTTCTCCATTTATCAGTGATTGCTTACATGTCATATCCATTGCCACTTTCTCAATCCACATTTTCCTTGATCTCTGAAACCTCTGACACTATTGATCATCTTTTCCTCCCTGATACTCTCTTCTCTCTAGGTTCTCAATACACAACTCTATTCTAGTTTTCTTCCTTCCTATGTAACTGTCCTTTTTCAGTGTCCTTTAACAGATACTCATCCAAAACACATTCTTTAAGCACAGGTGTCCCTCAACATCTGTCCTAGGTTCTCTTCCCCTCTTTTCCTTTTTTCTCTTTCCTATTTCTCTTGGACAGTTTATCAGTTCCCATGGATCTCTATGCTGATTCATGTCAAATTTACTTATCTTGCCACAGACCTTTCTGTGATCTTCAATTTTGCATTTCTAACTGTCTTTTAGACATCTCAAACTGGATGTCTAATAGACATTATAAACCAAACATGTCCAAAACAGAATTCATCATCTTTCTCATTATACCCTATTCCCTCAACCTCCTCATTGCTTCACTGTGCATCACCATCCTCACAATCTCTCAAGCTCCTAATCTAGAAGTCCTTGGCTTTACACTCTCATTCGCTCTACCAATCTGTTGCCAAAGACTATCAATTTCACCTTTGTAACATCTGCTGAATACATCTCCTTCTCTCCTCTGACACTGCCACCATTTTAGCAAAGGCCCTCATTAGCTCACATATAGATTATTGCAATAGACTATTGGTAGGGGGCAGCTAGACAATGTAATAGATAGAATACTTCTGTGGAGTCAGGAAGACCTGAATTCAATTCCAGCCTCAGACACTTAACATTTACTAGCTGTATGACCCTGGGAAAGTCACTTAACCCCAATTGCCTCTTTGAAAAAAAAGGAAAAAAATTGCCTATTGGTAGGTCTGTAAGACTGTCCCCATAACAATCAATCTTTCATTCAGCCACTAAAGTGATTTTATTAAAGCACAGGTCTGACAACTTCCTACTCAATAATTCAAGTAGCTTCCTGATAACTCCAGGGTCACACAGCTAGGAAATATTATATGTGTGAGGCCAGCATTGAAATCAGGTCCTCCTGAATTCAGGGCCAGGGCTCTATTCATTGCACCATCTAGCTACCCCCAAAATATAATCCTGAAGAAAAAAGAGCTCAGAGAACAAATCATAAAAATGATTGATAATTTCAATAAAGATAATAACAACAATGATACAACATTTCAAAATTTGTGGGATGCATCTTGGAGGAAACTTTATATGTTTAAACATTTACATTAATAAAATAAAGTTCAGATCAATGAAGTAGGTATAAAATTTTAAAAACTAGAAAAAATTTAAAATCTCCAATTCAAATCTAAAATGTAAATTTTTAAAATTAAAGGAAAAAATCACAAAATTGAAATCAATCAATAAATAATTGAACTAATAATTAAAACCAGGGTTTGATTTTATGAAAAATGATTAAAATAAATAAACCACTGGTTAATTTGACTTTTTTAAAAGAAGAAACCACATTACTAATACCAAAAATGAAAAGAATAAATAAGCTAGTCTGTCAGTAGATATTATCTTGAATAATAAGTGCAGATGGACAATAAGCTGAACCCAGAATTAAACAAGAAAAATATAGACGAGATGGCACTTAGTATTTTGCGCAGCACTTTCAATGAGTCAGGTTTTCTCTGAAACAGAAATTAATATTTTTTCAAATTACTTATTTAGTGATGCTATGTCTATGAATCCCAATGTCTAAAGAATCAAAACTGTGGATTACACAAAAGACAATGGAAATATTTATGGTGAAGATAAGTGGTTGCTGCATATTAACCAATAGTTAATAATGTGCAAGCCACATAAAGAAAATCATTAGGATGATGTAGAACTAAGAAAGGAGAAGGTCATAAAACAAGAGTGATATATAACAAATAAACATCCTGTAGGCCACACTGCTATCCAGTTAATTTTAAGACACCTAGAAAAATATCCTCAATGTACTGGGTGAACTACTTCTGGAAGTATTGGAGAAGGGCATGAATATAAGTCACAGAGGTTAAAAATGTAAGTAAGTTACAATCTATCTCCTTGCTGGAAAAAGTACCAACATCAATGGGATCACATCTATCACATCTAAGTTCAGAAATAAATACAAATTAGAGTTCACTATTGTAGCACCTGAAAATGTATGATAGCTCACTAAACACCTTAATAAGATTGAAGTTGACATGAAGAGTAACAGAGAGATGAACAAGAGGTATTACTCAGGTTAGAGGCACATTATCAAAATTTATTTGCATGCAAAAAGTTATCATCAAGAAAGCATTTTAAAAAAAAGTAATTGGTGTGATCATATAAGAGAGAAGATACGAAAGTTCAAATCTACTGGTAACAAAGAAATGTTGAAAAATCTAGAGGAAAATCTGTAGAAAACTGAATGGATTCTCTGGGAAGGACTTGGGGGATTACATATAAGGATTACATAGACTGTACTTCATCTTTCCTGTTGATATTCTAGATCTTTTATTTTTCTAAATGAATTCATTGTTATTTTATCAAATTGCAAGTTCTTCAAGTTCAATCCTTTTGTAAATTTGGTATAGAATTAAGAATTAGTCTAACTTTGGTAGTATTGTCATTTTTATTATATTGGCATGAGCAATGATTATTCTTTCAGATTTTTAAGCTATTCTTTATTTCTTTGTATATAAAGATATACAACTATTTCCTATGTTTTAATATACTGACTCCCAAATACTTTATGTACCTTGTAGTTATCAGGAATGGTATTTCTTCTATTATTGTCTCTTACATTTTCTTCTCATATAGAAATAAAGTATATATTAGAAAATTTTGCGGCCTACAAATCCAAATTGTTTTTAACATAACATCCCTAATTATGTTGATTATTTTCCCAAGGTTGAACCATCTTTGCAATCCTAGTATAAATCCAACTTGATTATGAAGACTAATTTCTTGGATGAATTTCATTATGAGTCTGACTTGATTCAGAGAAACATCACATTCTCTTTTCTGCCTGTTTTTAGGTTCTCTGTTATTTTGCAATTTTGTTTTTTAAAAAGCCAACAATGATTCATTACTAGAGATAGGTAGTGTAATGAGATTTACTCTATAATGTTTCAGGCCTGTTTATCTACCATCCTTCTATTTGACTTCTGCTTTTATCCTTATGTCCTCATACAGCTTTAGAAAGAAGTCTCTTATTGGTCTCTGCTGTTTTGTTGTTATTCCTAGCTGTATTTGCTGACCTTTTTTGGATTTCTTTTGTCTGGGATATTAGAAGCACAAATAATTCTTTCTAGTCTGATTTTTCTTTCTAGGAATGTTTCAAATAAGTTTTTTATTGCAATGTTCATCTTTTTTTTATTTATAGTTATTCTCAGATTTGCAGGTCACCTTGGAATGAATCTTAAACTCCATTGCTCTTCAAAATACTTTACCTCATTCCCTCTTGAGGTTTCTGGTGAGCACAGAAAATCTTGTTACTCAGATTGCCTGCACGCACATGCGCGCGCGCGCACACACACACACACACACACACACACACACAAAGTCTTTTCACAGCCACTTGTAGAAATTGCTATTTGTCAAAGAAATTATTAAATTTGGATAGTTGTAAGCTTTTTTTCCTTGGAAGGTGATATTTGAAGCCTTTTCACTGGCATTTTGTATTTTGGGTTCAGAAGTTCTGGGCAGTTTTCTTATAGTATTTATTGAAACATGATATTCAGGATGTTTTAATTTTCTTCTGAGAGTTGTCTTTAAATAGCCTATCTTTGAGAACAATATGTTTTACCTATGTAGAGAGAATAATTTTTTTTAAAACATTGTGTTTTGTTTCTCTTCTTCAATACTGCCCTTCATTTCTGTATACTTGCAATCCAAGTAAGTTATTACTCTCTTTAGTTTCTGTGTTCAGACTTGCTACCATAGAATCATGTTTTGCTATTCTGCTAATTATCTTTACTGCACAAATTACAAATCCTATTTTTAAGCTATTTTACAAACATCTTCCTGTGATCATGTTCTCTTTTGAATCCAGCCTTATGGGATCCTGGTTCATTTTCCTTTGTCTTGCAATATTTCTTCATAGGTAACTAAATTTCCTGTAACTTAGCAGTCAATCCACCACCTTCTGTTATAATATCTCATATACTGGACAGGAAGATGGAATAATAGATTTAGCATCAAGCTTGGAGTCAGGAAGATTTATCTATGAGTTCAAATCTTGCCTGAGACATTTACTAGCTATGTGACACTGGTCTAGTCATTTAATCCTATTTCTCAATTCTCATCTGTAAAATGAGTTAGAGAAGGAAATGGCAAACCTCTCTACCATCTCTGCCAAAATGGGATCACAAAGAATTGGATGTGACTGAAATGATTCAACATCTTCCCATCAGTTCATCTGATTATTCAAGGTCTTACAGCCAATTTTCTCTCTTCTGAGATCTTTGATGATTTCAGTTTTTTTTTTTTTTCTTATTCTTCCCCATTGTTCACTTTCTGACTCCTTTGGTTTTAAAGGAGTTTCCCAAGGGGCTAGATCTCAAAGCTGTCTAAATTTTCTCCCTTGCTCAATAATTAATTTATGGTGGATCTTCCTAAGTCTCTGCCCCAAGTAACTTCTGGGGAGGCAGAACTAGATCAAGTATATATTGGACCACATTATCTGGTCAAGTTTTGTTATGACACAGAGTACTGCTGTTTCTCAATAAATAAATTTATTTATTATTTCTTAATATTTTTTCTGAGGTAATTGGGGTTAAGTGACTTGCACAGGGTCACACACACAGCTAGGAAGTGTTACATGTCTAAGGCCAGATTTGAATTCAGTTCAACCTGACTTCAGGGATGGTGCTATCTGCACCACCTAGCTGCCCCATGTTTCAATAAATTTCTGCTGGTTGGATTACTATCGCACTGGGAAAATGGGAATGTGGTGTGGGGAGATGTTAAAGGATCAGTGGTTTTGTGTTAGGATTACTAGGTGAGAACTCAGGTTGTCTGGACAATGACAAGGTGAGAATTCAGGTTGTCTGGAAAATTACAAGGTGAGAACTCATGTTGACTTGATAGTTCTCTGGCTCAGATTATAAGAGGAGCAAGCTCATTGGTTGGAGTACTTCTTCCCAGAAGCCCTTGCATTATCCCACACCAATTCTCTGGGAGGATAAAAGAGGCAACATTGGGCTTGGACAAGCACTCTGGATTGGGGAAGGACAAGAGCTGGAGGAGATTCAGAGCCAGGATTCAGGAAGAAGAAGAGGCTGGCTGGAGGCTCCAGAAGCCTCTCAAGAAACCTGCTCATAGAGGAAAAGATTATACGGGAAAGAAACCTCCTCCCAGAGAAGGATTACAACTGAGAGACGATCAGAACTTTACATTTGGCGCCCAAGGAGAAGTCTTTGCATTACATCAGGCTTGATGGGGCTCTCTGCAGGAAGGGAAGTCACTTCTCTGGACAAGAGTTAACGGCAACTGCCTGGAGACAACGGTTCTCTACAGGAAGAAGAATCTGAGAGATTTGAGTAGACACAGCAGATCTTTTCCCAGAGAGCAATCCGGCAGCTTCTGGAGATGACAGCTCGCTACAGTTTTGTGTAACTCTACTGCAAGGAGCATGATGGATGGGTGGGGGGGAAGAAAACAAAGAACAGAGAAAGCAAGGTGGGGGTAAAGGGTTAGTCTTCTCTGCTTTTGTTCATTGAATGTTTACTTTTGAGTTTTTGCTGTCCTAGATCATCAATATGGTTGAAATTGTTATTTTGTCTCAGGTGTAATTCCTATTTTGGAAAGATTTGAGAGGATTGAAAGGATTTGAAAAAATATCTAGACCTTGGGGAAAAAGATTAAATTAAAAAAAATTCTAGACCTCTATTTTGTGAATGTCATTAACTTTCAAATTCTGATGTATTCAATATGTATTGAATGTATTCAAGTGTAAAACAATCCATTTATTTTCTCTAGGATTTCAAGACCACACTCTCTCCTGGTACTCCCACCTATTTGACTGCTTCTTCTCAGTCTTCTTTACTGAATCCTCATCTAAAGCACATCCTCTAATCTAGGTGTCCTTCAAGGTTTTATCCTGGATTCTCATAAATTTAATTACTATCATCATGCTTATAAAATTGTGAAATTTACCTATCCTTTTCTAACCTCTCTGCTGAATTTCATCTTCAAAAGCCTTTCAGACATCTCAAACCGGATATTCAATAGACATAGTAAGCTTACCTATCCAGAACAGAACCTATCATCTTTTCCCTTAAAACTTACTTCCTGTCTTCCTTGTAACTTCAGAGTACATCACTATCCTCCTAGTCCCTTAGGTTCCCTCCCAACCTAGGAATTATTCTTTATCTCTCACCTTCTGTATCCAATATGTTGCCAAGGCCTATCAATTTCACCCCTGCGACATCTTTTGTGTATATCCCCCTTCTCTGCTTTGGTACTACCACCACTTCACTGCAGCCTTCTTTACCCCATACTTCAATAGCACCTGCCTATTGGACCTGCCTGCTTCAAGTTTCTCCTTACTCCAAACCATCCTTTAGCCACTAAAGTTATTTTCCTAAAGCAGAGGTCTGATCATGTTTCTAAATATTCTCTAAATAAATTCCAGTAGCTTTCTATTATCTCTAGGATAAAATACAGGAATACAAACAAATATTGCAATTAAAGTCCTTCATAATTGAGTCCTCCCCTACCGTTCCAATTTTCTTATACCTTACTCCTAAACATATGCTTTTCAGTCCAGTGACACTGACTTCCTGACTGTTCTACAAACAAGACATTCTCTCTCTCAACACTATCTGTCCCCTATCCCTAGAATGTTGTCCTTCCTCTACTCTGTTTACTGACCTTCCTGGCTTCCTTGCAATCCCAACTAAATTCTATCTTCTATAGGAAGCCTTTCCCAAATTCTTTTACTTCCAGTGCCTTCCTTCCAATAAATAGCCATTTATCTCTTTATAGCTCGCTTTGTATATATTTGTTTGTATGTGGTCTCCTCCATTAGATGATATGCTCCTTAAGGCAGAGAATGTCTTTTGCCTTTATTTTGTATTCCTAGCACTTTGCACAATGTCTGACACGTAGCAGGTGTTTAATAAATGGTTATTGATTGATTTGTGTCTCTTCAATCTGGATTTCTTAGCTTAGTTTATGGTTTCTGAACAAACATGCCAGACTTTACATCCCAGAAGAATGTTGTATTCTAAGCCAGCACCCTAAAGAAAAATATATTTAAGCCATCCTACCAATGTTCAAAATATGCTTGAATTTCTCATGCATAATTACTATCCATGCCTTTGAAATTTCTTTTTAGAGGACTCAATGATTTGGAAACAAATCATCTTAATAGATTTAATCTGGGGGCAAGAGCCAGAAAACTTTCACAACATATCTATAATTATATTGAGCATTCAAAAGGTAGAATACTATTTTAATCCAAAATCATATTTTTCTGTAAAGTAATTAATTTGATTATGTTTTACAAACTGGTTCTCAAGGTACTTCCAAAAGAGTAGTAATAGACATGTTTTGGGTAATGGTATCATCAGGGTAACAAATGTACATGTTAACTCCCAAGGTAATTGCCTTCAATGGGACACTAGTCAATCAAATTCATCTTATGGATAGTTCTCTTACATAGGATATAAAGTAATGACCATATACTAATCAAGAGTGGATTTAGCTCAACAGTAATCTGACAATGTAAAAGGAGAAAAAAAAACAAACTTAACCATGGATCACCTATCTTGTTGGGGGGGGTGGGGAAATATATATATATACTATGTTTCCTGTTTATAAACCATTACATTATAGATTAGGCGTTGTTTTATTTTTATGTGATACCTCTCTGAAATCCTACTGAAGTGGTATTTTTCAGTCATTTAACATTCTTGAGAAAAGGAACTAAAATATTTTCATGCTGCATTCATTCATATGTTGATGAAGCTTGGTCAGTTTTTTTTTTATCTCTACAATAAAATGTACTTCATGCATTTAGTGGATGAATGTAGTTATTGATAACTCAAGATGTCTTGACTGTGCAGTAGTCATACATACATGCACAGTCTTGAATATTAAAAGTCATAATGGCTATAGATTTTCAAATGAAGCTCATAGAAGAAGCAAAAAAGCAAAAAGATCCATTATGATAATTTGACTGGAAATTCATTTAAGAAAATATATATATATAAAATTAAATAAGGTTTGCTATCAATTCATTTAAATTCAATAGACAATAATTAACTAACTTTCATGTATTGGTGCTTGGGCACATTAAAAACTTTGTCCCCCAGTTGAAGTTCCTTATCCTTAGAAGTGAGGGGAAGAAACATGTTTTAATACCACTCTTGATTTTCCCAAAATGGATAGCAAAGTGATGGATACAGAATTCAAGAAAAACTGGTGATTGATCAATCTGTTCAGGATATCACCAGTACAATAAAGAGATAAATAAATGCCCCACATGTTACTTTAAAAAAAATGATTTAGATTATCAGTAATTTTTAACAAAGATATTTAAAATAATTAATCAAGTTAAGAAGATTGGAACTGGTATTCTATGTTAATGTATACCTGAGGTTATTATAGTCAATTTCATGCACTTTTGACTTTTAGATTTTTGTCTAACATCATATATCCAAGAATAGCAAAGTTAATAGGCTATAATTAAGAGGAGAAGAAAAGAAAAAAGAAAAAAATGTCACCCTGCATCACAATACCTGAAACAATTGTCCTAAATAAAATTGGAGAAAAAAGAAAAAAAAGTCACCCTGCATCACAATACCGAAATAATTGTCCTAAATAAAATTGGAGTTGGGCTGTTTTTATGTTTTTATTTTTAAACAAAAATTGACCATATTTCCTCAGTATGCCTACCAAATTTAACTTATCTCCCAAAAGCAATAACCAATTCACATACTTTTATTATGTAGGAATCATACTATCAAACCTCACAAAGAAGATCCCTACCCCTATTCCACTGGACTAACAAAGCATGAATATTAAAAAAAAAAAAAAAAAACCCAACCCAAAACCCAATTCATAAAACAATGCATTAAAGCATCCAATTTGGTTCAAAATGTACATTCCTGTTCTTTTACTAGCTTTAGCTGAATTTTATTATTTTTTTATGGACTATTAGTTTTTCTATGTAATACAAAGCTAAAAGTATATTGCTCTGGATGAGCAAGTAACACTATTAAAATATTACTGAATTTTAATTTACATTAGAATGTAGTAATAAGCCAAAAATTAAACTTGAAATTAGAGCCAAGAAAATGTTTAAGATATTTGGCCATCACTATTTAAAATGAATTCATAATAGAAATCAGCCTCAAATTCCCAAAGCTTTTTTATAGCTTATTTAAGAAATGCTAGCTGTTTTTTCTTTACTTTAAAAAAAAAAATTGCATTTTTAACTTAAAATATCTTCCTCCATTCTCATTTTTATTTTATAGAGCTTTTAAAATCTTATCTTACACTTATTTATTAGGGGGATAGAAAGAATGAAAAAGATTTACCACAAATTAATGTTTATTTGCATTTTATTTTGCTTTAATCATAAGGTGTGTAAAAAAAAAAAGATAAGAAAAATAAAATAGCTCTCCCACTAGTCACCTAAAGCTCTTTAAGTAATCAAAGAGATGCTTAATGCTTACTCTATACATCTAGAGAGGGAAAAATCTGCATAACTTATATTAATGCTTAATTTTGCCTCTCTGTTAGTATTCCTATACTCACATAATGCCTTACATTCACCCCAATAAATATTTGCTGAATGAAATAATAAACTAATTAATTCTACTGGCAAGTCAACTCCCTGAGAAATATTATTGTTTCAATATCCATTCCCTAAGATTGGCCTTATACTGTAGAGAATGTATGCCTTGATTATAATATATGACTAACACATTAAGTAGACATAGTAAAGCATAGAAAAGAGATGAAATTTATAGCTTGCATGAAAAGTTACTGCAAATGAAAGACCTATTGTAGGTGTTAACATGCCACAGTTGCCATATAATTGATATTCACATTAGCATAGCTGAATTAAATAATTCTAAAAAATATTCTAAAATAGTACTTCAGGTAAGAATTAAGTATTAAGGCAGAGGTTGACAAGCTGATGTCAGGGGCCAAAGACTAGTGACTGGATATGAATGTAGGAACTATAATTAGGAAGCTAAATAATGGTCAAAAGATGTGAGAGAACAGAGAATAGGGAGACATGTAGTCATTCCCTGGAATCAGAGTTCCAGGGTAAAGTTTAGTTTAAAACTTTAAAGTGAAAAAAGTAGGACATGAGGACACCAAAACCATAATTCAAAGTCAAGGCTATAAGATTAAGAAAAATCAAGTAAGCAAGAAGTAACAGGAGCCATAAACCCAGGGCCACACAGAAGACTGCTCTTGAACAACAAAAATATCAGAAGCCTTTGTTTCCTTTTAAAAAGAGCAATTACTGGGGCAGCTAGATGGTGCAGTGGATAGAGCACCAGCCCTGAAGTCAGGAGGACCTGAGTTCAAATGTGACCTCAGAGCAAGTTGTGTTTCCTGGTTGTGTGACCCTGAGCAAGTCACTTAACCCCAACTGCCTCAGCAAAAAAAAAAAAAAAAAAAAAAAAAAAAAAAAGATCAATTACTACTACACTGGTAATATATTTGATGAAGAAAGGTTGGGACAATCTGTTAGTAGTATGTTTGGTAGTATGTTGGTAGTAATATTAGAACAAAATGAAACAAAGGAAGGTCATTCAGGAATTGATAAAGCCATGACAGGATATTCAACAAAGGTGTGCGTTGAGGACACCAAAGCTGATTCAGTTGAGCAAAGTTTCCTTGCCTGAGTTGCCCATCAATTGCTAACCATTAAAAAACATTCAGAACTTCTCATGGTGATCTTGTACTCACAATCAGAAACAGAAGGCTTTAGTCCCCTTAGGCAGCTAAGTTTCAAGGATAGCTTAAATACCTTTTTAAGGACAAAGTGGCCTAAGTGACATGAGAAAATTAGAACATCACTTCTACCACACAGGTCAAACGGACTGAAGGTTAAAACCTAGTCCAGGTAGCCAAAAGTAAATAAAGAAAATCAAATGAATCCTGCTGGATGAATATAAGAAATGTTATACTGTAAAAATAATTTCTATTGAAATTTAACATGTCACAAAATAACATTTTAGAGTTTTGTAATTAAAAAACATCACAAACTTACTCCACCTTATCTTCCTTGGTTTAGTGACCATGATTGGTCATGTATTCTCTGTTTCTGTCCAACTAATCGACCTGATATTTCTCAAACTGGGCATTCCATCTCCCCTTTCTATGACTCAGCAGAGGCTGCTACCGATGTCTGGAAATGTTTTCTCATTTCTACCTCAGGGAACTCTGGGTTTCCTTTAAGTCTCAACTGATATACCACCTCATAAAAGAAATCTTTCTACCTTCTTCTTGTCCCACCTCACCCCTTCTCCTAATAATCACAGATATGCAGATCTGTTTACCTGTTATATGTCCACCCACTTGAGCTCCAACAGAACTTAAGTTCCTCAAAAACAAAAATTATTGTATCATTTTAATGACAAAAACATTTTGCTAAAATATTAAATTGTTTCTTAAACCAGATATTATTATACTTTATCAAGGTAAGCTATGCAAATGATCTGTTTAGACTCTCAAGTTCTTAATGCATTTGTCTTTTTCATAGTTTTTCTTTTTATATAGCTCTGACTACTAGAGAGGTGACTTATTGGTATAAAGCAAGAATGAGTCAAAGGCTTAGAAGAGATCTGTGCTGTTACAGACTGAAATGTAGAAAAAGTCTTGAGTGTTAAGCACCAATCCAAAAACCAAAACAAAACAAAAACAAAAAAGAGAGATTAAAAACCTAAGACAAAGAAACTTTCAAAAAATTTTGAATATCCCAATTGAGATATTTTAAAATTTAATATATTTTTCATATTATGAGAATTATGGATTTAGAATCTGAAGATTCCTAAAAGGTTATCTAGTCAAACTTGCTCATTTTACAGATGAGGAACAAAGGTCCAAAGAATTTAAGTAAATAAGTATTCATGAAAAAGTAGTAATTCCATGTTGTCTGATTCCAAGTCTAGCACTTCCTTTTCAACAACTATACTCCCATTACATTCTTTCAGAAATTGTGTGTCTATTCTCAAACACAAAACTTAAAAGGCTGATATCTATATTTTATTTTTCTATTTCAATAACATCTCGCTCCTCCTCCTTCTTCACTATCACCTGAATAATGCCAGCTTCATAAAGGCTTTAAAAAGTAATAAACTTATGCTAATAGACATACTTCCCTTCTTTTGTAGTAGTATCTTTCAAGCTATCTAAAATAGAAAAACATTCTGTTCAAAATGTATTTATATCAGTTTCATTGCAGATGAATAACGTCTAAAAAATAGTTTTCAGTTTGCACTTAGGTAAGTGACACTACAACATAATCATGATATTCAATTTATCAATTATTAAATTTACTTATAATTATCAAAATGCTTTTAGTATGAACATGTTAATTAAACAGCATTAAAAAGTTTCAGAATGGAAACTACTATCCCACCATCACCACCACAAAAAATCAAGAGACTCTGAACTTCATGCTTTACCAAGATGCCAAATTCAGGGGCAAGATAATATATCATCAAAGAGCTCAACAAGCAAGTTTAAATTCATTACATTACCTGAGGCATAAACATCACATTCTCTATATAGCAAACTATGAAAGAATCTAGTGGTAATTTTTGAACTTCAAACTTATTTTATCTAGTCACTTTAAATTATAATTTTCACTCTTTGCCAGCTATTCATCTTTGTTGTTGTGCATATTTTTATGCTGTAAATATAAAATTGAAGGGTATCAGATTAACTGAAGTTCTTTATATTATTTCCACAGAAATGAGACAACATAACCAGAGCAGATAATCTTGAAATTGAAGCAAGCATTTAACATGAGTAAATTTTTATATAACATCTCCCTCAAGTCAGTACATTACTCTCAAAAAACTATATATTCAAAAAATAAGTTTATCTTCTCACAAAAGTACTCATGGTTTCTATCTTTTGTAGCCAGAACATTTGAAAAGATTTTACCACAAATGAAAAAATAAAGGCCTTCCTAAAACATTTTAAGATGCAATAAACTTAAATATATTCATGTTTTAACAGAATTTGATTGGACTAAAAATAACAATCATTGTAAAAGAATAAAAAGTACTACTAATATTTGTGCATGGTTTTTTAAAATGCTTAGTATATTACCAATTAGGATCCTTTAAAAAATGTCAAATGGTATTCAGTAATCAATCCTAAGTGTATCAATGATCAATGATATTTCACATATCAACACAAAAGTTTGATTAACTTTCTTATTGTCCAAATCTCTAGCTGCCTAATTTTATAAATGACACCTTAACCAATTAAACAGAAACCACTTTATCAAAAAGTCAGATAAGGATTCCATCATAGGATTAAACAAGCATAAAGAAGTTACTAGTAGTTCAGAAATAAGAGAAAGGTATTGTGATTGCTTAAGAGACAAGGACATATTACGGTTATGCTATTAAGATCATAGGATTTAAAATTAGAGATCTAGTCTAAAGATGTCAAATTTAGGGTGCCTAAACAAGATTAAAATGTAATCAGGAATTATCTAGCAAGTCAATAAAACATTAAAAAATATTAATTTGTGGTTTTCTAAGCAAATATTTGGATAGCAGGAATTCATTTCTTTTTTAGTTTGACAACACTGTCTATTCAATATCAAGAAAAGAAAATCTATCATTCAAGAAACACATTAAAAAGTTCTGAATCCTAAAAATTTTAAGTTGTATATAAGTATATCATATATGCATAAGTGCACACATCCATATTTTGTAGTAGCTATATATTAGCTATTAAAACTTCACTAAGATTTTTGGGGACACCATTTATTTTTGTGTGTATATAAAATTTTTGAACTTCCCCTTATGCTATTACAAGTACATCAGTGTAATGTCTGCTATTATTCTTGGCTTTTCCCCTTGGCAATTAATTTTTATATATAAGTATATTATAATAATAAAAAATAAAGAATATTGATATAAACTTGGGCACAACTACTATTCAACTTAGCAAGAGGATAAATACATGGCAAATCAGTTATGAGAATTCAATTTCTGAATGAACCCTAATTAAAAATTACTAATTTTTTCATAGTAATGAATTATAATTCTCTTCAACATGACATAAGAGGGTTTATGACAAAACCAGAAAGTCAAAGATAATTTCAATAAATTAAAAACTTTATCATATTTTCATGCTAAAGAAGCCTCCAGAGGGAATATTAGTTAAGCACCTGAAATGACATGTTCTCAAATGAATTCTCAGCTGAAAAATAATATAAAACTGTTAAGAATTTTCCAAACCCAGATTGTCCAATTATTCATAGTCACATCTTCATCCTCTTTAGATATCACTTACACTTACTTCAACTAAGCCTGAGAATTTAAATAACAGTAAGTGCATGGGAAACCCATGTATTTATGGTAATTCAGAAGCAAATTGATTACTTGGTTAAAGTTGCTAAATGACTAATGGAAAAAAGAAGGATAAAAGAAAAAGAAAAGCTTGTGTGGGGCATTGAGATTTTTAAAGTCCACCTATTGATAATAAAATATCTATAGAATAAAGTGATAAATAGTTGTAAATGCTTCATATAAAAATTATATTGATTCAGAAGATGGGAGACCTCAAAAAAAGAAAGGCAAAAAAATACTACCATTATATATGACAATAAATTGATTAATAAGCATTTCTTACATTTCTATAACACTTTACATGTTACAGATCAGATTGTTCATAATCATTCTATGAAGCAAGAAATGAAAAAACCAACTCCATTTTATAGATGAGAAAACTAATGGGGGGAAGAGGGAGGATGGGAACAAGTTTCAGAGTCATTCCTTCAAACCCAGATCATCTGAATCCAAGTGCTATGTCATTTTTCACTACCAATTTAAAGATTCTCTCTGTAATTTTTGGTAAATGTGTTACTCTGTCCTTTAAATCTAATAATTGTGCTCACTTGTAAAATGTATGAGGGTTTAAAAGGTTTAAAAGGCTCACATCTCAAATCTGCCATTTTACTATTTATATGACCACACATAGATCAGCCCCTTAATTTTTCTGAGTTTTGGCTCTATCATTTGAAAAGTAGGAATTGGAGGAGTTGACATCTAAGGACTATTCTTACTCTAAATTTGTGATATTTTACATACATACATATATATATATATATATATATATATAAAACCTTTGACGAGCAAACTTTCCTAAGTTAATTAAAAATGAAAAACCTATACATTCTGAGAATTAAAAAGATGGGATAATTACTTAAATGGACTATAACTTGTCCATTTAATTATTGATAGAGAGAATCAAGGGGAAAATTAAATAGCAGCACATAAGAAGAAAAACTAATGGTAATCTTTTGCAGCTAGCAAATCACATCTAAGACAGCAAAAATCCCAAATATGGCAAGAGTGTGAATTGATTAAAAACATATTATAAGAAAATATTTAGCAACTTATCATGACTAAGTACATATCAGTTAAAATTTCCTTTTATTTTGTTTTTAAGCACAGATTTGAAAATATTTGAAAATATGACATAAAAGACTTTGTATGTTATATCTGGACTTAAGGAAGAGTACTAACACATCTCGAAAATTCAATCCAAAAAAATGTAAATCAAATAAGTTTTGCGTTTATCTCTGGAAATCACAAAACAGTACATTAAAAATTTATAAACTGTGCCTTACAAACAGATATAGATATGAAACCCAGATATCCATATACTATAAGTACAGAGGTACTCCCTAATCTATGAGTGAACCACCTGTGTCTCATCCAATAATTTTATAAGTTAATTGTTTGCAACTTAGTATATATTTTCCTAAAGAAATAATGTATAATTGGTAGAATGTATGCAAATCACACTATTGATATAGTTTAACACCTCAACACAAGAGGCAATACAGGGGCAAGGAAGAGCTCCATCAGAGAATTGGGTTCAGGTGAAGACTCAACCAATTATTGGCTATGTGATCGTTGACAAGTTGTTACATAATTGATCCTGTTAAAGCTTAGTTTCTTCACCAACAAAGTGGAAATATGCCATCTCCATCACTAAACTCATAGGGTTGTTGGGAAGAAAGTTGTTTGTAAACTATCATTTGCTATAGAAATATGAGTTGTTACTGTTGTAATGATTACCACTGTGCCATTAAGTTATCCCTTTGCTTGAGAAGACTCTACCATAAATTGTTAGCACTAATATCTGCCTGCCCAGGTTACATGTACCTTTGGAATCTAATGCTTATTGTGCAACAAGAAAATGGTATTTACACACATGTATTGTATCTAGGTTATATTGTAACACATGTAAAATGTATGGGATTGCCTGTCATCGGGGGGAGGGAATAAAGGGAGGGGGGGATAATTTGGAAAAATGAATACAAGGGATAATATTATAAAATATATATATATATATATATATATATATAATAAAAAATTATTAATAAAAAAAAAAAGAGAAGACTCTACCATGAGAGTATAAGCTCTAGCAGGTCCTAAACCATAATGAAATTGCTTCAGATATAAATTTGACAATAGATTCTTCATTTGTCTTGTCTATTATCGGAGGACTAACTTAATTAATCACATAAAGACCAGCTCTTGTTATACCATTAGGTCATAATTTTCTTTTGCTAGCTCTCAGTTACCTTATCTATTAAGTGAAGATGCTAAGTTGGTTACAGTTCTAAACTTCCAAGATCTCGCAACTATGTTATGTAGTTCAGATCCATATTGGTGAAATGATCATTGGTAAAAATCACAGATTTCATGTGAGGTACGGAGGAAGTATGTTCCATATGTCAGCTCACACAAGTGTATTCAAATTGTAATGTAGACAAACTATTTACCACATTCACAGTACTAGCCAGAGTCATGGATTAAGCGATCATATGGATTGAGAAGAAAGTTCTCTAATCCTTTCCTAAGCACAGAAACAGTTTAAAAAAAAGAAAAAGAAATTGATATATGTGAAATGTATCCCTAGGACTCAAAGGTCCAAAAGTGATTCTGCTGTCCTAAGACTATCCCCTACCACAACCACTAAATGCAAGTTCTCCTCCTCCCCAAAAGAAAAAGAAAAAACAACAGATATCATATAGATACTTCCTAGTATACCACATTTTGCAACAGTCTTGCAAATGGTCTTGCAACGTACTATGCTGCATTGCTAACTTGACAGTCTTCCTAACTATGCCACTTACTCAATGCATTTTGTAACCAACAAACCAATGAGAGAAGCAGAAGCCAGTTAAAAATTGTGTGTGCACTTGTTTCTTACTGAGCACTCTGGTATAACTGGATTCTATACTTTTACTGCAAATTTAGTGACTTCAATTTTGCTCTATGTACTAACATTTGACAAAAAACAAAACAAAACAAAAACCAAACAGAAAAATTAAATTTAATTTTGGATTTTGAGGTAAAAACAAAGGAAATATACCAAAATTCATACCACATATATGTAGAGTTGTGGCTTATCCCTTAAATCAGTAAAAGAATCAAAGAGAAAACATATGTAGTAAGGCTTATTTCAACCATAGTGGGAGACACAAAGAAAGAAAGGGTAAACAGGGAGAGAATTTTACAAAATGCATTACAGCACTGAATCTATTTATTTATTTATTTTCCTGAGGCTGGGGTTAAGTGACTTGCCCAGGGTCACATAGCTAGGAAGTGTTAATTTAAGTGTCTGAGACCAGATTTGAACTCGGGTCCTCCTGAATTCAAGGCTGCTGCTCTATCCACTGCGCCACCTAGCTGCCCTAGCACTGAATTTATAATGCAAGAAAATAGATTTCCTTGGAGAAGGGCAGTACAGATCTATGATTTCATCAGTGTGTGAAACTCCCAGTATGAAAAATTCTTCCATGAATTCAGTGCATCAATTCATTTATCATTCAGAGTCCTAGAGAGAGATCCTGATACTGAAAGATTAAGACAATTAGCCATTCCCACAGAACTAATGTTGTCCTTGGGTTTCTCCTTACTCTAAAACCAACCTTCTTTCCAATCTAAGCTACAGATGCTCTAATTAAATGTACACAATAGTTGTTTTAAAAGCATGATTTTTGTTATAAATTTTGGCTACACTAGGTATTTTTAAAAATAAAAAGTCTCAAATAGTCCAACTGGTGTCATGCCATGACAAACTCTGATAAGGTCTGAAGTTTGTAATGGAATATTTCCCTACAATGAACATGTCCCAGAAATTCTCATAGGAAAAAAAGAAATCTTTTTAACAGCTGCTTGAATTACCTTTGATTCATTTCCTATGCAAATACAATACTCAGAAATGACTAAGACTAAAATGAATAAATAACTATAAACCTCTTAGGGAACTAACAATTCATTATGTTTTATCATTAAGAAGTTATAAATGTTCATTTAAATTTACAGGAAATTTTAAAGGAAACATTAACTCAAGCACTTTGCTAGGCATTTATAGGGATACAAAGTTCAGATAAGAGTTAGCCTCTATCCATATTGGCTTACGGTCTAGTATGAAAGAAAGTAAGAATTAGTAGAGAATTTAAAGGGAATCAACAGTAAAAATAATTCTCATAGATTATTTTTAGTTCTTGGTACATTTTTTTTTCATGAAATAATATGATATGAGAAAAGCTACTACAAATATGCCTTCAGACACTCTATTTAAAGCTGGGCATTATCCAAGATGTGCCATTCTTGGGTTTTTAAATTTATCAGACTATTCATGCAGAAAAACATATCTGTGAGATTCTATTTTCCAGTAACTACTAACTGAGCTTTCTCATGCTGGAAATATATCAAACCATTATATAAAAGTAAGGATGGAAAACACAGGTTAAACTTATTCCTCTTCCTATATTATTTTTTAAAAAATTAATCAAAAATTGTTCTTTACATGCCTTTAAAATACTTTATATTATGCTAGTTAATTATTTAGTAAAAGAAAATTAGCTAAAAACATTTAAGTGAAATTATTTAAGAATATTTATCTTATCAGGTTTAATTGTGATTTCCCTCCAATCTCTTTATAGTGATCTTGCCAATACTGCATTTCATATTCAGAAAAAAGTCATTAAAATTTTCTTTATATATATATACTTATGTATATTATGTATGGCTAGCTGTATAAATGTAAAAGCCCAGACAGCCAGCTCAAGCAAATTTTCAAAGACACCACAGCATTTCTCTAAATTTTAAAGCTGGAATGTCTCACAATTACCTCTGAAATATCCATTATATTACTATAGTCTTTAATAAATAATTTGTTCATATATAACTTAATAGGTGGTTTTTTTTTTTTGTTTGTTTTGTTTTTTTGCTACAACCTTATGAGAAAAGTGAAGCAAATTACTTCAGTATTACAAGCAAGGAAACTGAGCTGTAGAGCAGTGACAGGGCTTACTCAATGTCACATGGCTAACAATTGACACAATTAGAATTTGAACACAGCCCAAGACTTTTTTCTACAATTCTTCTTCAATGTTCTTAAGGCTAAAGCCAGTTGGTCTTTGAATTACTATGTGAAGGTTTCTCAAGTATATTAAGACTAATTTTGAATGCCTCTTTTTAAAGGCCCACCTCATCCTTCCTATATCTTGACCAGCAAGGAGGTAAAGAACCTTGAGTTTGGTGCCAGATGATATAGGTTCAAGTTCTTCCTTTTCTACCAAATTGCTACGTGATTTTCATGAAGTTATATCCCTTTACTGGATGTAGATAGTCTTTCTGAAAAATCAGGATAACATTTGTACCACATCCTTTATAAGCTTTTTGTGAGGAAGGAAAAAGTCAAAATTATATTAATATATGAACCAAAAGGATACCAAACAAAATAATCTTTAAGCTACCTTCCAATCAGTTATAATTCTATAACTAAATGTTAATTTTCTTGGTAGCATATTTTCCCCTCAGCAGTTCTACTTCCTGAACTACCATTGTATTTAAGGTAACATAAATTAAAGAAGAGCTTTGGAGAGGTAGGCTAATTACAATACTATTGATAGGACTATGAACTGGTCCAATTATTCTGGGTAGCAATTTAGAATTATATTTTTTAAAAAAATAAAAATAGAAAAAATTAAAATATCTATAATTATGTCCTAGACATTCACTGTCAGGTATACTTCCCAAGAAAATCACCGACACAAAGGTCCAGAGGCACCAAAATATGCATAGCGACTATTTGTCTAACAAAGAACTAGAAATAAAGTGTGTATGTGACCAGAAACTGGAGACTATCTGAGCAAAGTCTGATATGTTAATATAAGAAAGGGGTAGTAGTGGCACAATTGAGTTCTCGGTCTGGAGTCTGGAAGATTCCTTTTCCTGAGTTCAAATCTGTCCTAACATAAGTTGTATGACCCTGGGCAAGTCACTTAACATTGTCTCTCATCCATAAAATGACCTAAAGAAGGAAACAGCAAACTACTATAGTATCTTTGTCAAGAAAACCCCAAAAGGGATCAAAAAGAATAAGACACTACTATAAAATATAAAAAATTTTTACTAAGTTGTAAGAAATGATGATTGTGAAGGTCAGAAAAACATGGAAAAATTATATGTCTCGATGTATAATAAATTAAACAGAAGCAGAAAAAAAAATATGTGCAATGACTGTGGCTACAACAATGTAAATGTGAAAAAATAAATAAAAAGAATCTTAATGCTCTGTAATTACAATGATCAAGTTGATGACAAAATAAGAAAGTATACCTCCCTTCCATCACTGCAGAAGTAGAGAACTTTGGTCATAAAAAATTGTAGATATTGTCAGACTCAAGTGATAAACTGGTTAATTTTATGGAACTCCTTTCCCCTTTCTTTTATACTGTTAAAAGGATAGCTTACAGGATAACAGAAAGAAAGGGGGTATATTTAAAAATGAAGATGATGTAAAAACAAATGGTTTTAATAAAAACTTCAAACGTAAAGAAATTTAGATGTTCTAGATGTTGAAAGAATTAGGATAAACTCAAAGTTCTCCAGTTTAGGAATCTCATAAAAAGTCCTTTAAAATTCCTAATAGTTAACCCCAGTTATCAGTCCTTTAGGTACTTGTCTTTAAAAAGAAAAAAGAAAAATAAAGATAATGATAATTGGCCAAGTCACAGATACAATTTAAATCTAAGGCTAAAGAAAGCCAAATATTTTATTTTCTCCATTAATAAGCAAAAGCAAAAATGGAAATTAAAAAACAACAACAACAACAACAACAACAACAACCTTAAAAAAACAAAAATACTAAAAATACCAAATAACCCCTTTTGGGTCCATAACACTTACCAGACCTTAAGAAAACACAGGCAGAGGTGGTTGTTGCATCGTCTGAAGTGTCCATTTCAAACCGTTCCCTCTAATCAATTATGTCGCAGGCTAAACTACAGCAATTTTCAAAGTGGTTTAGTAAAGGTTAGATGCAATCAGTATTAAATTAAGTAAAAGCAATATTAGTACCTATTAATAGGATATAGTACACAACATAATAATTTAGGCTTACTTCATCTCCCCCTCAAATTTGTTTTTTCCTTATTCTTTGTTTTAATAAATTACTTTCAGTTATACAGGTGAGTCTAGGCAGTTCTTAATCTGGGGCTTGTGAAGTTTTAAAAATATATATATATTTTGATAACTACATTTCACTATAATTGGTTTCCTTTGTAATCTATATATTTTATTTTCTGCATTAGAAAACATAGGTTTCATTAGATTAACAAAAACTTCTGTGACACACATGCAAAAATTACTTTGGGTCTAAAGAAACACAATCACCTATTTATTAACTGTTACATGTGCAGTGGAGTTTTTGTTATTCTATTATGTAACAATGCTTGTTTTGCTATGACTTATTCTATATAAGGTTAAGATTAGTCCATATTTTAAGCCAAATTCTTTGTATGGTAGGGTTTTTTTTTTTTTTTTAAGTAACAAAAAAGTAACTTTGAGTAAAAGTAAAACAAATAAATGTTTCACCAGAGTACTTGATTCAGCAAATAGCATATAGAACTAAAGGAATTTGACATTTTAAAATGATTAGTACTCTAGGGATAATGTAAACTTGAATGTGATTCTGATTTTTATTGTTATACAATATGACTAAAATTATAGATAGACACTTATTAACTTGCTCTGAATATTTAATTGACTAGATATTAACAATTACTGTTAATACCAGTTTAAAAAAAAGGAAGGAAAAAGGAAGTTCTGAATTCAAGTATATCCTTAATATATTTTGTCAACTAATTGGAATTTTCAGTTTACTCTGACAGCATGCATTTCAGAAGAATTAGAAGATTGGAGAAAGGGGAAATACTATGCTTAAAGAAAGAACTGATGCAAATAAATGTGTTCAAGTAGAGTTCATTTCCCTGTAAGAAAGCTCTGGTTACTTTCTTTGTCCAGTTACAATTCAAATGATACTTTATTATATTCTAAGTAATTACATTGTTGCTTTTCAAGTCTTGTTTTTCATATTACAGGGTTCTTAGTATCAAAAGTGAGGGGAAAAAAAACCCTAACTCCATTACATACATCTTGCAAATTATAATTTCTCAAATATACTAGCTGGAAAAATTTCTCTCAAAATCATACTTTTAAAGATTCCATCAAAAAATTTTTCTTTGGAATATAACAATTCCAGTTAAAGATATTCAACACTATTTTTTATTTTGTCTATAAAATATTTTATATTTTAGATGACTAAATTTCTCCTGCTAGAGTTTATGAAAATCCCTGCCCCTCCCCCATATCATGATGCCAGTCTATTGTGTACAAGGTACCATTAAAAAAACAAAGCCCAGAGTGCAATAGTAGCATGACCAAGAGATAACTAAATTGTCTCTAAGAATCAGTCAAAATAAATGCTGTACTGTCACCAAAACTAGGGCAAATTTTTCTTCTTCTGTGTCCTGGACTTTGTACTAGTATTTTATGTCATAATTAAAATAATTCCATTGTTGTTACTGTTTAATAAACATTAATAAAATAGAGAACTTTGAAGATAAAATTAGCCCATGGCTTTTCATTTTGTAGTTTTGGTTAAATCAATTTGGATACTTTGAAATTTTTAATTGCCTGAATGCTGATTTAAATGAGCTTTGGATTTGGAAGGAATAAGAAGGAATGAAATGAGTAAAAACTATGGGATTTTTCTTGATTTTAATAAAATCATGGGAATGCTAGGTTCAATAAGGAAGTAGCTGAAAGTGATGTTTCCATGAAAACCAGACATTATCAACCAAAGAATCAGGATTCTTGAAACCTCATGGAAAGTTCTCTTTCTCTAACTTAAAAATGAAATAATCTGAAGACCAGAGAAGAATAGGACAATTTTCACTACCAAGCCCTTGAATTACTAAATTATGTGGGAAAATATAACCTAACCTGGCCCAATTCTGAGCTTTCTAGAAGCTTATGACTTCCTTCACCTTGGGCATAGAACAAATAAGAAAGTAAGAGAAAATTAGAAAAGATGAGGCCTGAAAGCCTAAAAAATTGCCTCTTTATTTCCAAGGATAATAGAAGCAGCCTCTTTTCTAGGGGAATGTGGATCTGAAAGAAAGCAATAACTTTTCCTAAAGGCAGCCACTTAATGCCTTCTACGCAGCAAGGGAGGTAAGGGACTATATGGGGAATGAGTTGTTTTGTTTTGTTGTTTTCTACAACAGTTCAGCTACTTGAATTCCAAGGAAGTTGAGAGACCAAAGGACAAATTTATTTCCAAAAATTGAGCCAACCTTGCAAAACACCATTTTGTATATATCACTTGTACATAGTTGTTTTCATTAGACTGTGAACTTCCTGAGGAAAGGGACTACTTTTTTTTTTTTCTTCCTTTGCATGTCTAATATTTAGCATAGCACCTGATACATAGGAGAAACCTATTAATTAGATTATTTTAAAAGATAGAGGAAAATCTCATATTTAAGAATTAAGTTGGTGCCCTAATTTATGGGGAGTGGATGGGCCAGTGAGCAACTTTATTTCTAATCTTGGAGAAACAGCCAGATGGCCAGGAGCACTCAGGGGTAGAGAGGGCAGCAGTGTCTTTATTTAGGAGAAAGCAGTATGCAGTTTCCAGAGACGTCAAACTATCCATATTTGGAAGGAGTAGAAAGAAGAGTCAATCTTTGTTGGTAAAGAGATCTGCCACCCGATTTCAGGATGGGGAGAGGGATAGAAGGCAAATTATTTTAAAGAGATTGGACAACAGGCTGATTTTTAGGGAGGGGGGGGTGAGACAGGTGCAAAACTGTTTCTAAAAATGGAGATGTCACTTGATTTCGGGTAGCTGGAGAGAGAGAGACATGGAATAAACGTCTAAAAATGGGCTCATCAGTTGATTTTGAGGAGAAGAAATGGAGAGACAAAAAGGACCAAACTAGGAAATGGGGACCGTTCCTGACTTTGGGGAGGTAAAGAGAGAGCAAACTTATTTCTAAAAATGGAGGGATCAGTTGATTTGAAACAAGAATTCGGCCATCGCCTGACTTCGAGGAGGTGGGGAGAGACATAGGGGGCAAATTTGTTTCTAAAAATGAAGTCATCAGTTCAATGGGGGCGGAAGGAGAGACTTGGAGGCAAACTTATTTATTAAGAATGGGGCTATAGCCTGATTTTGGGAAGCTGGAAAGAATCACAGGGGGCAAGCATTGAAAAAACAGGGCAATCAGATGATTTGAGGGAAGGCAGAGACATAAGGGGCAAACAATTCTAAAAATGATTTCGGGAAGCCTCAGGGATAAACATTTCTAAAAATTGGGGCTACCGCCTGACTTTGGGGGCGTCGCGGGCTCTGGAGGCACCCCGGTAGCAACTGCGCGCTGCTTTGGGGGAGCAAATAGAGGCCAAACTTATTTCCAAGAACGGGGCGGCCCGCGTGCCAAACCTGAACGCTTGGAGCGGGCCCTCCGCTCCAGGACCTTCCAGCTGACGTCAGCCATGAGCCCCTTCGCCCCTGTCATGGCTACCCCGGCCTCCGCTGCTGCTGCTCCCACCGACGCCGCCGCCGCCGCCGCCGCCGCTGCTGCCCAGGTCAATGCGTCCCAGGGTGCCCAAAACCAACCTCTTAGGCACCTTCCCCAGGGCCGCCCCTCCGCGCATGCCCCGCCTCCTGCTCCGCCCCCCTCTCCAAGTTTACGTGCGACAGTGTCGCAAAGGGGGCCCCTCCCGGAAGTGTTTTGGACCGGCTTTTCTTCCCGGGGAATCCCTCTTGGGGCGGCCAGGGAGACACCGAGCTCTCTGGTCCGGGGACAGCGGAGACGGGGGCGCTGTGTTGTGACGCTGCTTCCGGTGCAGCTGGGATTAGACACTTGGCAGTGCCGGGAGGCGCTGCCAGGCCTGGGCCGGCACCGGGGCCGGGCTCGGGTTCTGGGATTGGGTAGGAGACGCTGACGGATCGGAGAGGGCAGGCCGCCGGCACGGCTGAGCGATGGCAGCGGCGGCCGCCGGCCGGCTTCTGGGCGTCTGGGCGCTGCTGGCTCAGCTGCTGGGATTGGGACTCGTGGGCCCGGGCCCCGCCGGAGCGCTGCACAACGTCACGGGCGAGCTGTTCGGCCCCGAGGCCTGGGGGACCGTGGCCGCCTTCGGGGACTTCAACTCGGACAAGCAGACGGACCTGTTCGTGCTGCGGGAAAGTCAGTGTCGCCTCCGACAGCTCCTTCTGTTACCATCCTGGTGCCATCCTGCCCTTTTCTTCTCCTCCCCGTCCCACTCCCCCACCTTCCCTGTCCTCCGGGGACCCTACAGCCCCCGTCCCCACTCCCACCCTTCCCAGGAGCTGACAACTCTCCGTTCTTAAACTCCGATTCTCCCAGTTCCCTTTGCTAACTGATAGTCCCATTTCCCACCTCCACCATCTCCATACGGTTGACAGCCCCCTTCTGCCTCCTCTCATCTCCAGAACCCTGACAACACCTGTCTCCAATCTAGGCCCCGACGGCCCCTTTCTCCCTGCCCCGCCACTGCCTGCCTCCACCGTCCTCGTCCTCCCGCCTTGTCTGCCCCTCACCCGAGCCCTGACTGCATCCGGGGCTCCTGGCTTAAACCATGACAGGCTCCTTCCCTGCCTTCACCCCCCCCCCCCCAAGCCCGCTCTCCAGAAGGCCGCTACCCCTCCCAGCGCACTCCCGTGTGTAATCTCACTGCCTGATCTACTATCCCATCCTTCTGCTGAGACCTGAACAGCCTCCTCTCAGTCTCTCTCTTTGCCTTTTTTTTCTTTACTGTTCCTCCATTCCCAAGTCTTAGCTCTGTCCCAGCCTATGCTGAGGATAATAGTTTTCTTACTCCTTAATTCTTAAAGTTATTCTTAATTCTTAGAACTTAGATTCGGAATAGTCTCTTCATCCCTTAGGCCTATGCTAGGAGCCTTAATGGCTCTGTCCTTACAAACTGCCTTCTCTTTCCCTCCACCAACTTCCAGAGATAACCAGGGCCTATAACAACCATTCTTCCTCACGACTTCCCCCTCCAGTTTTCATTTCCAATGGTCCCATTAATTCTAGTCATGTTTTCTTCTAATCTTGACTCTCTTACTAACTTGCTGTGTCATCTGTGGAGGCCACATTTTCTTCTTCTGTAAAGGGAGGATATTAGACTTTAAAATCTCCAAACTATATAATTTTCCAGTCTTCATATTCTAAAATTCTAATAACTTATTCCTGTGTTCACATTCAATATCCTGCACTTCCAACTTGACACTTAAGAATATAATTCTGTCAGCCATCCTAGTGATACCTATTTCTGCCTTGGAATTATTCCCCAGCAATTATCTCCTTAGCCATAGATTCTCATACATTAATGCCTTATATTTTTCTCATATTTAGATTCCTAAAGATTTGGTCTATAGACTGTGAAACATCTCTCGTCTTACTTATCTAGAGTTCCTTCTAGAAGGTCCCGACTCTTAATTTCTCCTGAATCCTAATTTTACTTACTTCTAATACCCATGTCAGATTTGTGATTCCTAAGATATTCAACTCTTTAATCAGTCTTTCTAAATTTTGAAGATAATTTATCAGCATAGGGAATATTTTAATTTAAGATTAAAGAAAGGAGAAATTGGCTTCAGCCAAGAGCTGGTATTTGGAATAACAAACCAAAGTAAAGTTTTTCATGATCCTCAGTGGGACTGCAGATTTTCTTAGATTCCAGGCATTTCCCCTTGGACTCAACTTTTTATAGGAAGTAAAGAAATTGTTAGTCACACTAATTTTTTTTTTTGTCATTGTTTACAAGGTATAGTGAGTCAATAAACATACAAATGTAAAGCATTTATCAATCTGTCAGCAATTTGAGTGTCTCCTTTTTGTGCATTGTACCATTTTAAGTACTTTATGGTTTTAGGTGTGACTTCATTACTGTGAGGTAATTCCAATATAGAAACACTCTCCACCATGTGTATGACAACTTATATATAACATTCTGAGAAAATGGAATTTAATACTAAGAGAGGCTATGACTTAATACCATATAGCTAATATATATTAGAGATAGGATGTGAGCTCAGGCGTTCCCAACTTCTAGGCTACATTTCACTACTGTACCTTCCTTAAGTAGTTTAGATAAGTCTTTTTATGGTCAAGTGCTTAAAATAACTTTACAATTAATCAAATACTATAGAATTCCCTTATAATCCTGGACTAAAAGAAAAGATTAAGACATTATTGATAAAGTTTTATCAGTCTATTTTTATTGCTGTGTTTTAAGGGCAAGGCTTGCAACATATATGATAAGTTTTAATGAATTTCTGTTGTTAGAATGAGCTATTCTAAGTCCTGAGAGAAGCTATCTTTTGTTAATAATGTATTTGTACCTTTTTATGTGGTTCTTCCTGTTCATTTGTCTCTTGCTTTGAAAATTGAAAATGTAATGGCATATTATACAAGAATCCCTATCCCATTTGAGTGACAAATTGGTTTTAAACATCCCTGGAGGTGTACATAAAAGATGGAAAAGATAGTGAGAATAGCGCCTTCCTGAACAGTAGTGCCTGAAAGACTACTATTGAAAATAGTGTCTAAAACTTTTTTTGTAAAAGTGCCAGTCAACCATTACTGTGATTTGCTACCCAAATATATTTGTTCAAGGCTTCTCTAACATAATTCTTTATTCTTTTAGGAAATGATTTAATCATCTTCCTGGCAGACCAGAAGGAACCATATTTTAAACCAAAAGTAACACTATCCATGAAGTAAGTATATATCTCTCTTCCTATAAAATACTATATGTTTATAAACTGATAATTGGGAAGTAATTGGTTGAACTATATTCTGTATGATGTGTTTTTTGTCTACTTGGATTCTGAATTTTAAAGTTGATGTTGGAGAATAAGTTGTAATTGAACTTTCAGTGTCATACTAACTTGGGCAGTCATTCCATTTTTAAAGCACCTGGCATGAACAAAGTACTAGGGACATAAAGACAGTGAAAAACAGTGGAACTTAAATTCTGTTGGTAAGATACAGCATTTACATAGATAAATAAATGCAAGATAATTTGAAGAAAAAAACAAACACCGAAATTAGGGGAATTAGGAAGACTGTCCTGTATAAATCTGCAGGTCATATGATCAGAAAATAAAGACTGGACATTTTCTCCTGTATCTATTAACTCTCATAAAAACAAACTTAACAACAAAACCCAAACAACCCCAAAAGTGGAATTATGAGGCAGAAATAGAGCAGGTACAACTATCTTCATTCAACTCTCTCAAAAGTAGCAACTTTATGAATAAGCACTACATTTACTCAACACCATCTTTCATAAACCTCTACATTCCAATGGAGCACACAGACTGACCCACCTGCTTGTGCTCTGGGACCATTCAGGAGGTTTCCTTATCATGAAGTCTTTGCTGGTACATCTATCCCTCCTTTACCTTAGTATTTTGCTTCAACAAGCTCTGTCCAGCCATATACAAAGGAGTGGAAGATATAGGAACGGGGGACTATGCACTACATTATGAATAGCCTCCAGGTTAGGGAGCTCTGGACAACTGAAACTCTGCCCAAGATATACAATCTACCTCTACAATCCTGCAGAAAGCAACAAACATACTCGGATCTACCATAGAACTAAAGAACACAGATTGTTGGAGTAAGGGACTATTGTGTGACTTCCCTAAGGAAAGAGAAGATTGAAATAGTTTTGATATTAGCCCTCAACAATATATGCACAAAGAAGAATAAGAAAGTGAACAAAAGGGGAATATAAGGGAAAAAAATAGTAGAACTACTAAAGATCAGGAGAGAAAAAAATTCAGTTAAAACCTAGAGCCCAAGCAAATAAATTATCAAGAATATACTTATTTAAATTAGAATAGAAAATTGCAAACATATCTAAATAAATTTTGTAAGACAAAGGGAATCTTATTACTACCTGATGGAACATTGTGAATTCTCCAAAGAGTACAGGTATAGCAGGATGTTCTAGAATGTCCGAGAGTCAAATCAGAATCTTGAAAAAAATAATTTAAACAGAAACAAATACCAGAATTTATTTCCCACAAAGCATAAATAATTAACAGAATAGAAAAACTTAAACCCAAGTCTCTCCATGGAAGCAAAAAAGATAACAACAGATTGGGAATAAAACTTTACTGAAAGAAAAGGGAATCTTGAAGAAGAGAAACAAAAAGCAATAACATAAAGTAGTTAACAGGAAAATTCAAATAAAAATAGATCCCTGCCAGGTTGAATATTAACTAAGAAAACCATAAGTTAACATTATCTATGTTGTATTATATGTGTATTTATTTCTGTTAAAAGATTTTCCAATGTTACAGCTGTCCATTTTAATTTGGTTCTAGCAATTTTGCAGGCTTCATTTTCTGAGTTTGATACATCTGATGTGAGAACATATCCTTTTATAAGCTAAAAACATCGATCTTGAAGATAGAATATTTAGAGACAACTTAGCATATATGCCTCCCAAAAGAACATGACAAATAAAAAGGGAAAAAAAAGAAAGAAAGAAAAAAAAATCTGAACATCATAGTAGGAGAAATAATATAACTCCCCTCTCCCCACCTCAGAAAACCTGCACAGAACTTCTGAATGCAGAAAGAACTCCAATAGAAAAAAAAAAAAAAAATCTACAGATCACTTCCAGAAAAAAGTATGCTTCAAACTCCAAGATACATAATGATTAAATTTCTGTTCCAGCAACAACAACAAAATGTAACCTGGGAAAAGACTTTGAAAAAGGAATGGAAATTCAAATGACGTAAGATTGTCAGAAACCATAGATGGGAATGGGATAACATATTCTAAAAAGCAAAAGGATGCAAAATAAAATCCAAAATGGATCTAGAAACCCAAACCTTAAAAAGATTGAATAAAAGAGATGTATTTGAAGCATGCCTGCTCCCCTCCACGTGAAGAAAGGTTTCCTGAAGTAGGTGATACTTTTGGATTCCAATATAGTTTCTTTTTTTAAGGAATTGATTTCTTCGGTGGATTTTTCCCCCCATTTGGCCAATTGTATTTTTTAAAAGATTTCCTTCCTTTTCCAAGCTGTTGATTCTCTTGCATACCTCTCATTTCTTTTCTCATTTTTTCTTCTACCTTTCTTATTTGCCTTTTAAGATCTTTTATGAGTACTTCCAAGAAGCTTTTTTGGACCTGAGATCAAATTCATATCATTCTTTGAGTTTTCCTCTGTGGCCATTTTGCCCTTATCTGAGTTGGTGTTTAGATCTTCCCTGTCATCATAGTAGCTTTCTGTGGTTAAGGTTCTTTTCTGTTTCTTGCTCATTTTCTTTTCTTTTTTTTGTTTTTCTTCTTTTGTGACTTTGATGGTCAAGCTCTGCTCTTGGGGGAAAAGGGGGTGTTGTCCTAAGCTACTGATGCAGCTCTGAGTCTTGCTTTAAGTACAGGGGTCACTTGTATTTGGTGTTTTGCTCACAGCAGAGGTTAGCTTTGCCTGTTTTTTTCCAGGAAATAGTTTGGTTTCCCAGAATTAGCCTTTTCAGCTGGGATTGGTAGTTCCCCCACTTTTCTGCTCTGCTACTGAGCTATAACTGAGGGTCTTAGTTGCTCGGCTATGTTTAACTGTCTTTTCCAGACTTCATCTGAGCTGGGCTGAGTACCCCTTACACCCCAGCAAGACTAACTTTTCCTGAAGACCTTCTAATCTGTCTTGAGCTGGAGATTGGTTTTATTCTGTCAGATTCTATTCAAAGGCTTGGTTTCATATGGTTTTTGAGGGGAAACTGGGAGAGCTTAAATAGCTTCTGGCTTCATTTAGCCACCTTGGTTCTATCCCCCTATATTGTTTTTTCAACATTTTTTGAGTCATGGAGCTTTTTGGCTATCTAGCAACACCTCTGGATCCCTTTTCAGAATGATACTTTTATATGTATAAAATGAAATACATACAATAATCCAAAAATGATATTTTTTTTAAAAGTTCATAGACCCCAAGTTAAGAATCCATGTTATAAGGGATTGGCATGAGGGAGGTAGTATATTCCAGGTCAAAGGCAAGAGATGCAATTAGGAAAAGAGGGAATAGTGAGTATATCAGTTTGGCTGGAATAACTGATGTATAGAGGATATGTGATGTTAAATAACCATGAAAAGGCCAATAATACCAGATCATGAAGAACTTTAAATGTCAAGCCAATGGGGATGTGTTTTTTTTTTTTTTTTTTCCTGGTATCAGTAGAGAACCACTGAAGATTCTTGAGTTAGAGAGTGATGATCAGGAAATTGTTTTAGAAAGATGATTTTGACAAATACCTGGATGATGTGTTGAAGAGAGAAGAGGGAAGCCATTTAGAAAACTAATACAACGTTCAGGCAAGAAAATATGTGGGGAAGAGGTTGCAGGGAGAAGGAGAAGTATAATGATGAAGAGGTAGGGATTAATTCCAAAAGATATAATTAATGGTGGCACAATTAATAAGAATCAAGAATAAACAACCTATTTAGATTGGGAGAGGGAGATAAGATGGGAGTTGAGAATCACTCTTAGTTTGCAAGCCTGGTTGATTGGAAGGATGATTTTGCCTTTAAGAGATCATGTGCGCTTGAGGGAGGGTTGGTTTGGGGGTATAACATAAAATGCATTCTGTTTTGGAGACATTGAGTTTACCCATGAGATGACCAGTTGGAGATCCAACTAAGTGTAGATGATGTGGAATTAGAGCTCAGGAGAGGGATTTGTGCCACACAATACAAATTTGCTAATCTTGGTTATAGTAAATGGAATCCATTGAAATTTATATCATCTGAGAATAGTATAAGGAGAAAACAGAAAACTTAGATAGCCTTTAAGGATAGCTACACTTAACGTTATCAAGAAGAATTAGAATCAAGAAAAGAATACTAATTTCATTGGTTAAGCAAATAATGGTTTACTATTTCACTTAAGTGATTTGGTTAATAGCCAGAATACAAGACAAAAAATGAGAGGCATAGAAGAATGGAGGTGATGAGAAGTAGAAAGCATTTTCTAGGAATTTGGTTCTGAGGAGTAAGTTATATTGAGAAAGTTTAAAGGGGTGGCAAAATTAAGTGAAAATTGAGGAGGATCCAGAAGACCTAGTTATAGATGTTTATAGTAGGGAAGGAGCTAGTAAAAGAGTGATTAGAAGAGTATATTCAGAGAGGAGATAGGGTCTAGGTTGAACCCAAGTAGAGGAATTTGTCTTAGCAAGTAGTAGAGCCACTGTTTCTTCAGAGATTGGAACAAATGAGGAAAGAATAGATGACAATATAAAGAAATAATAAGGTACGCAATTAGAAGATTTAAAAGACCATCATGGATGGAGCATAGATTTTACATAGGAAGTAATATACATAATAAAAGATTGGAAAGAGAAGTTGATGGTGATTCATGAATGGCTTTAAAAGTTAATCAGAGAAACATATTTGGTCCTAGAGAAAAAAGGAAATCATCAGAGTTTATTGAGTAGCAGGGACCTGCCCTTAAAGAAAATCATATTGACAGCCATGTGGAAGATGGATTGGAAAGGGGAAAGACTTGAAACAGGAAACTAGTTAATAAGTGGTTCAAAAATTCAAACATAAGGTGATGGAAAATATAAATTAGAGTGGTAATTGTATGAGTAGAAAAATAGGTGTAGATACAGGAGATGTGGCAAGGGTGAAAATTATAAAATTTGGCAACTAATTAGATATGTGGAGTGAGAAGGAGAAGAGAGTGAAATGTCAATGCCAGGATTATAAAGCTGGATGGTTAGAAGGATGTTGATGCTCTTAAAACAGAAGTTCAGAGGATAGGAAGATAAAAGAGGAAATACACTGAATTCTGTTTTGGATATATTGCTTGAGGTGCCTACAAGACATCAATTTGAAATGTCCAGTAGGCAATTGAAGTGCATGAAATGTACAGGAGTAAAAAGTACTCAGGAAAAAGACTAGTATGGATATGTAGACCTAGGAGTTAGTTAAAGAAAAGGAAACTTATGAGCTCATCGGGAAAGGAGTAGAAGACTGAGTCGAAAGAGATGAAGACTATGAATTAAATATTGAACTTTTTGAGAAAGGAAGGATAATGACTTTGAAGTCCATTAGATAGCAGCATTCAGAAGCAAGTTAGAATGATCCAGTAAGTATAAATCTTTAAGTAAGAAAGAATGCAAGAATTCACCAAGAGGCATGAGAAATGGTACACTCAGTACTAAAAAGGACAAATTAAGATGTAGCATTTAATTCAATGTGCATTGATTTTTCATTTTATTGTATTAGCACTGGATAATATACAAAATAATAGAAGATAGTTTTCAGTATACTTGTCACAGAGTAACTTGAAAAAAGAAAAAATTTTATGGGGAAATACTAAAATTTTTTATATCAACCAAACTAGTGAGAGAAAGAAGAAAGAAGTTGGTTGATTTCATAAAAAAAAGCCCATGAATATTTTAGGTGTTTATTAGATTAAAGGGAATTTTCTATTCTGATGCGGAAGTTTCAGAAAGGGTAGTAATGAGGGAAATGATGAAGGGGAATGATTAAAAAGAACACATAGGCGTTTGGTAAATATTTGTTGATTGACTAAACTTAAGTTGGAGTTTAAGGTGCAGGCTGTGTGGGGAGCAGGGAAGAAGCTACAAAGGCAGGCTGGCCACACTAGCTGAAGCAGTTGAGCATCCCAAGGAGAGACAGGAGATATTATATGCCAGTCAAATTAAACCACCTTCACCACTACCTTAAACAGTATCTCCCCCTGCTGCCTAAAACAGACAAGTGAACCCATGAATCCCCCAAATTATCAGTCTTGCTTCCAGCCCAACTCCCACAAGCATCATTGAAGAAAGAAACCATCATTGGAGAAGGGAACCAATGTCCTCATAATCACCACTAATTGCCACAAAGAAATAGATGAGCACCTAAGACTGGAATTGTATCCCAAGACTGGTTCTGCTTCTAATCCAACCTACACAGCTATCATGGGAGAAGATAATTCCTTGAATAAGGATTCACATTTCCCACCAACTGGCAACCTGTTAACTCTCACAGAACAGCCAACTAGCCTATCTGAAACAGTAAGGCACTAAGGGAGAGAGAAAAAGCATCATATACCAAACAGGTCAAACCACCACTATCACCTTAACCACCATTTCCTCTCATTTTAAGTTTAGTCTACATTATTAATATTTTATCTATCACTCTTAAACCTACACTTAACAAAGCAATAATTTAAGCCTTGATTTGCAGCATTGCCAATTTCCAAGTTGTAAATGCTCACATTGATAATTAGCTCCCCAATTTAATAACTTCCCCTACTCCTACTCAGGATACTTTGAACCCAAGAGTCTTAGTAATGGCAGTATCTCCAGCCTGATGCATTAGTTACCATCTTAGGACTTAACTCCTACTGAGATGCAGCCAAGTAAGTGCTCCTGCACGTGCTTTAGCCACAACTACTGAAGATTACAGAAAAGGGAAAAAAAATCTTGCCTCCAGAGTCCTTGGCACTATCAAATGGTTCAATATCAGAAACTGATAGGATTTTATCAGTGGAAATGACACTAAAGAGGCATCAACATCTGCTTTGTTACTGTACCCTAATGACTGATTTTTTTTAGTTTATTTTTAATACATATTGTTTTATGAATTATGTTGCGAGAGAAAAATCAGAGCAAATGGAAAAAAGCCATGTGAAAGAGGGGGGGAAAAAACAGAAAAAAAGTGAACATAGCATGTATTGATTTATATTCATTCTCCTTAGTTCTTTCTCTGGTTTCAGATGGAATTTTCTGTCCAAAGTCTTTTGGGGTAGGAAGGCCACCTAGGTAGCATAATGGATAGGGCACCATCCCTGAAGTCAGATGTTCCTGAGTTTAAATCTGGTCTCAGACACTTAACACTTCCTAGCTGTGTGACCCTAGGCAAGTCACTTAATACCAATTGCCTTAGGAAGAAAAAAAAAAAGTCAATTGGGATTCCTTTGGATCACTGAACCACTGAGAAGAGCCAAGCCTTTCATAGTTGATCATCGTGTATTCTTGCTGTTACTGTGTACAATATATTCCTAGTACTGTTTGTTTCACTTGGTGTCAGTTCATGCAAATCTTTCCAGGCCTTTCTAAAATCAGCTTGTTCATCATTTTTTATAGAAAAATAATATTCGATTACCTTTATGTGCCACAACTTATTCAGCTATTTCCTAATTTATGGGCATCTATTCTTTTTCTGATTTCTTTGCTACCACAAAAAGCTGCTATAAACATTTTTGCATATATGGGTCCTTTTCCCTTCTTTATGCTTTCCTTGGGATGCAGACCCAGTGATGGTACTGTTGGGTCAAAGGTTATGCACGGTTTTATAGCCCTTTGGGCATAGTTCCAGATTGCTCTCCATCATTTCACTACTCCATCAACAATGCATAGTTTTCCCACATCTCCTTCAACATTTATCATTATTTTTTCCTGTCATCTTAGCCAATTTGAGTGGTATGAAGTGGTACCTCCGTTAATTTGCATTTCTCTGATCAATAGTTATTTAGAGCATTTTTTCGTATAACTATAAATGACTTTAATTTCATCATTTGAAACTTGTCTGTTCATATCCTTTGACCATTTATCAATTGGGGAATGATGTGTATTCTTATAAATTTGGCACAGTTCTTTATATATTTTAGAAATGAGACCTTTATCAGAAATAATGGCTGTAAAGATTTTTTCCCCCAGCTTTGTACTTCCCTTTTAATCTTGTTTCTATTGATTTTGTTTGTGCAAAACCTTTATAATTTAATGTAATCAGAGTTATCCATTTTGCCTTTCATAATGTTCTCTAGTTCTTCTTTGATCATAAATTCCTCCCTTCTCCAAAAATCTGATCAGTAAATTATCCCTTGTTCTCCTAATTTATTTATGATATCTTATGCTTATGATTTTTTCCCACCTGACTTATAGCTAAAATGTTTGTGTTCTCTTCCTCTTTAGAATATGAACCCTTCAAGAACTCTTGTGTAGTTGTATTCAATTTTTTGTGACCCCATGGACATAGCATTTCATTCCCTTCTTTGCTCCATTAGCTCTCAAAATCCAAGTTCATATTCATTGTTTCCATGACACTATGTATCCATCACCTCTTTTTCTTGTGGCTTCAATTTTTCCCAACATCAAGACCTTTTCCACTGAGTCCCAGCTTCTCATTATGTGCCCAAAGTATTTAAGCTTTATTAATATTGGACTTTCCAGTGAATAGCCTTTTAAGTATTGACTGATTTTATCTTTTTGTTGTCCAAAGATCTCTCATAAGTCATCTCCAGTAAAGCACTAAATCTGTGGCGTTCAGCTTTTTTTTTTATAGTCTGACACTCAACAGTCATACATTGCTATTGGAGGGAAAAAACCCATAGCTTTGATTATATGGACTTTTGAGAGCAAAGGTATAGCTTTTTGGTATGCTGGCCAGTTTTACCACATCCTTCCTTCCAAGGAGTTAGCATCTTTTAATTTTATGACTGCAGTAACAATCTGCCATAATCTTTGAGCCCAAGAATATAAAGTCTGATACTGCTTCCATTTCTTATTTCTCTATTTCCTAAGAAGTGATGGAAGCAGTTGCCAAGACCTTATTATGTTTTGCTGAAAGCTAGCTTTTATACTCTCCTCTTCCACCTTCATCAAGAGGCTTTTTAATTCCTCTTCACTTTCTGCTATCACTGGTATCATTTGCATATCTGATTGTTGATGTTTCTCTTTGTAACTTTAATTCTGGTTTTTGATTCATTCAACCTGACATTTTGCATGATGCCCTCTGCATACAAGTTAAATAAATAAGATAACGATAGACAGCCTTATCATACTCCTTTTCCAATAAACCAAAGAGTTTTTCGTGTTTGGTAAGTTAGGGGGCGAGTATGATGATCTGGTACTCCCTTTTCTTTGAGTATTTGACACATTTTGTTGTAATCCATACAATTAAAAACTTTAATGTAATCAATGAAGTTGAAGTAAATTTTTTGTGGAACTGCTTTTTCCATCATCCTGGGAGTACTGGCAATTTGGTCTCTAGTTCTTCTACCTCTTCAAAGCTATCCTGCTTTTCTGGTAATTCTCCTTTCACATATTGCTGAATTCTAGCTTGCAGAATTTTAAATTTAATTTGTTGACATGTGAAATGAGCACACTTTTTAAGTAATTTGAACATTCTTTGGCATTACCCTTCTTTAGGATTGGGATTAAACTGATCTTTTCCAAATTACTAGCTACTGTTGAGTTTTCCAAATTTCCTGGCATCTTGAGTGAAGCTCTTTAAAAGCAGTATCTTAGGATTTTAAATAGCTCAACAGGAATTCCAACATCTCCACTAGTCTTATTGTTAGCTCCTAAAGCCTACTTGGCTTCATTCTTCAAGATATCTAGCACATCATATGGTTATCAGTGATGTTAAGATCTTTCTTGTATAATTCTTCTGAGTAATCTACCTACCTTTTCTTAATTTCTTCTGCTTCTGTAAAGTCCATAACATTTTGGGGTTTTCTGTTTATATCCCTAATATTTTACTTCATTAATTTTTATATTAAAATAACTCCAGAAATTAGCCCTACTGAGAAATGCAGGCTGACTCACATAGCCCTAATAGAATAGAGTCTGATATAATGAGATAGACAAAGGGAGATGGAGCCTTTTTATAAGGGTACTGATTTAGGGTAAGTTAAGGGACTGCATTGCCAAAATTCTTTGAGAATCCTACAAGTACCATATATGATATAAGAAATGTGTAAATAGTTTCTTCTTGCTTTTACTCCCAAAAAGAAAAATGTATTTTAAAAAAATCTCAGTGGTCATTTAAAAAAAGATAATGGTCCAAATTATATCTTAGAAATCATTTATATTGTCATCATCACGCTCTCAACCCATCATATCCCTATTTTCCATTGATGACTTTAACCTCCTCTTTGACTAAGAGAAAATGCAGTATTAATTTATTTTTTTTATTTTTTTTTTTCAGTATTAATTTAAATATAAATTTTAAAGTGAAGAGGAAATATTTTTATTCATTCTCTCCTTCCTTTTTCTGTTGGAGAAAAAATGTCCCTCAGCCTTTATATAGGCTTTATATATGTAAAAGCCTAAAAGCCTTCCCTTTTATCCTGCGACTTCATCAAGCTCTCATATCATTTCTTTCTTTCTTTTATTTAATTATAGTTTTTCATTTACAAAATATAACGCTTGGGTAATTTTTCTTTTTCTTTTTTTTTTTTTTTTTTTTTTGCAGTATTTTCTCTTTTATTAAAGCTTTTTAAAAGCATATGCCTGAATAATTTTCTTTTTTTTTTAAGTGTTATTATTATTATTATTATTTTTTTTTTTATTCATTTTTCCACATTATCCCCTCCCTCCCTCCACTCCCTCCCCCCCATGGCAGGTAATCCCATATATTTTACATGTGTTACAATATAACCTAGATACAATATATGTGTGTAAATACCATTTTCTTGTTGCACGTTAATTATTAGCTTCCGAAGGTATAAGTAACCTGGGTAGATAGACAGTAGTGCTAACAATTTACATTCGCTTCCCAGTGTTCCTTCTCTGGGTATAGTTATTTCTGTCCATCATTGATCAACTGGAAGTGAGTTGGATCTTCTTTATGTTGAAGACTTCCACTTCCATCAGAATACATCCTCATACAGTATTGTTGTTGAAGTGTATAGTGATCTTCTGGTTCTGCTCATTTCACTCAGCAACAGTTGATTTAAGTCTCTCCAAGCCTCTCTGTATTCCTCCTGCTGGTCATTTCTTACAGAGCAATAATATTCCATAACCTTCATATACCACAATTTACCCAACCATTCTCCAATTGATGGACATCCATTCAACTTCCAGTTTCTAGCTACAACAAAAAGAGCTGCCACAAACATTTTGGCACATACAGGTCCCTTTCCACTCTTTAGTATTTCTTTGGGATATAATCCCAATAACAGCAATGCTGGGTCAAAGGGTATGCACAGTTTGACAACTTTTTGGGCATAGTTCCAAATTGCTCTCCAGAATGGCTGGATTCTTTCACAACTCCACCGACAATGTATCAGTGTCGCATGGGTAATTTTTCAACAATGACCTCTGCAAAACCTTCTGTTCCAACTTTTCTCCTCCTTCCCCTTACACCCTCCCCAAGATGGCAGGTAATCTAATACATGTTAAATATGTTAAAGTATATATTAAATCCAATATATGTATACATATTTATACAGTTATCTTGCTGTAAAAGAAAAATCAGATCTAGAAAGAAAGAAAAAAAAAACCTGAAAAGTAAAACAAAATGCAAGCAAATAATAACAGTTCTCTCTTTGGGTGTAGCTGATTCTCTTCATTACTGAATAATTAGAACTGATTTGAATTATCTTTTTGTTGAAGAGGGTCACACGCATCAGAATTGATCACCTTATTATTTTGTTGTTGCCATGTATAATGATCTCCTGATTATGCTTATTTCGCCTAGCATCAATTCATATAATTCTCCCTAGGCCTCTCTGAAATCATCCTGCTGGTCATTTCTTACGGAATAATAATATTCCATAACGTTCATATGCCACAATTTATTCAGCCATTCTCCAATTGATGGGTATCCATTCAATTTCCAGTTTCTCGCTATTACAAAAAGGGCTCCACAAACATTCTTGTATGTGTGGGTCCCTTTCCCTTCTTTAAGATCTCTTTGGGATATAAGCCCAGTAAAAACAACTGCTAGGTCAAAGGATATGCAGACTTTGATAACTTTTTGAGCATAGTTCCAAATTGCTCTCCAGAATGGCTGGATTGATTCACAGTTCCACCAACAATGTATCAGTGTCCTAATTTTCCCACATCTCCTCCAACATTCGTCATTATTTTTTACTGTCATTTTAGCCAATCTGAGAGTTGTGTAGTGGTATCTCAGAGTTGTCTTAATTTGCATTTCTCTTATCAATAGTGATTTGGAGTACCTTTTCATATGACTAGAAATAGTTTCAGTTTCTTCATCTGAAAATTATCTGTACATATTCTTTGACCATTTATCAATTGGAGATTGGTTTCATTTCTTATAAATTTGAGTTAATTCTGTATATAATTTGGAAATGAGGCCTTTATCACTCTCATATTATTTCTTCCTTTAAGCATAATATGCTGTAGCCAATTGGTACTAACCAGGTCTCAAAAGTTAAATATTAAATTTATTGCCATAGTCTCAATAGATGACTGTGGAAAACTCTGTGGTCTATATCTCTAGCACCAACTTCTCTCCTGAGATATAGTCCCACTATCCCAATTGCTTATTGATGTTTCCACATATAATACTATTATTTTTCTGAAATTTTATCTGAAACTAAATTCCTTGTTATCTCTCCTACCTCTGCTTCAAAACAAACAAACAAACATATAAAATACCTTCCCCCCCCCCTCCATCTTCAAAATCTCAATTAGGGGCATCAGCATCTTCTCAAGTACTTAGTTTTGAAGTCTCAGCATCATCTTGCCTCTACCTTTTTGATATTCTTTCACATAATTTCTTCTTCACTATTGTTTGCATCTCACCTCCATCCCATCATTTATATTTACTATTTTACTTTCTTAGTTTTAAATTCTCATTTCCTCTTGCCTCGACTATTATTGTTATAATTTCTTATTCTGACCTTCCTGTCTCTCTGTTCTCTCTATCTTACTATTAAGTGTCCTTCCAGTTTACCTTACATACTACTACTGAGCTAATTTTTATTTTAATATTTTTGTATTTATATTGATGCTTTTTGGTTTTTTTTTTTTAATATTATAATCATTTCCCACCTTCATCAAACACTGAATCCTTTGATGTAATAAATAAATAACAATGAGTCAAACTTATCAACAAAGTAAATGCATCTGGTATTATATGCAACATTCTACCCATGCAGTTTCTTCTACCCCTTTTTACTGAAAGATGGGAATGTTTTACTCTCTTTTCTCTCTCTTTTTTAATTTTCCCAGAGAGTAGTTATAATCACTTTACTCTACTACTTACAAACCTTCTGTGATTCCTTAGTATTTGTAAAATAATTAACATTCATAGTAGTTCAAGAGCTGGTCTCAACCAATCTTTCTAACTTTATAACACACTAATGTCCCTCTCAAATCATGCACCCTAGTCAACTTCAACTATTCCCCATTTTTTCATCTGACCTGCACACTTGCATATCTAAACCTTTGCTGTCTCACTTAGACTGTTTCCTTTACCAATAATTCTTTATATGCCATATTTTTCTATCAAAACTCTACCATTCCCTCTTTGACAAGATGCTGCCTAATGAAGCTTTTCTTGTTTCCTTCTTGCTTCTCCCTTTCCTCTTTTCCTTCCCTCACCGGGGGTGGGGGGGAAGATAGAAAGAAAATGTTTTCTGAAGTCAGGAACTGTTGCTTATTTTTTTTCTGGTACTCTTTGCACTAAGAGTTTTTTGTATCTTGTGATAACAAAAATTTAGTTATTTTAACCTGATGGAATCAAATTTAAATTAGGCAAAAAATGTGGCTTTGAGTAAGATATCAGTTAAGAGTGTTTTAAGTTTAATAATACAAAATTGAGCTTAGGTTCCAGATTTAATTTATTTGACTTTCTTATGCCTATACAACCTCCTTACCACCCATAAAATAAAATTTTAATTATTCTTTGTAGTATGTATGAAAAGCATATCAGTTCTATAAATATTTATATTTTGCATGGATAATACTCCAAAATAAAGTAAATATAGATGCTTCCTTCCATAATATGCCTTAACAAAAAATTTTAAACTACTTTTTAGGAATCAAAGTTCATTGATAACAAGTGTAGTTCCTGGTGACTATGATGGAGATTCACAGATGGATGTTCTCTTAACATATCTTCCCAAAAATCATGCCAACAATGAATTATTAGTTGTTATCTTCTGGGGACAAAATCAAACATTAAGTAAGTATATTTATACCCATATACTATATATATAATTTGTCAGTGGATATTGAAGTAAAGCAATATTCCTCCTACTTTTAACCTGAATATAATAGAAGTATGATTCTAATCTTAGTTCACAGATGTATAGTTCTGTGGTTATAGTTAGCTGTGTGTGTAAGATTTAAACAGCAATTATACAATTTCTCTTCCCCCCTCCCCCTCTTCAATGTTCAGGTTACTTTTCTAACTAAAGTGACAAAGGATTATACCTATGGAAGTCTCTCTTTTATATAATCACTTCTCCAGAAGAAAATGGAGATTGGCAACTTTGAGTGTAGAATACAATCAGAGAAAAAAAATGTATTTAAGGAAAGTTTTGTATTATGTGCAGTTTTCTTGCTTAAGTTAATTCTGTTTGATTCAGCAAGCATTTTTTAAGTCCCTGTTATGGACAAGGCACTAAGCTGGGATCTCTAAGTTGTTGCTATTTGTCCTCCATTCTTGAAGAGGACCATGACATCAGAGAGATAATAACATGACATCCAATGGAGTTAAGTGAAGGAAGGTTGTGCCAGGTTACCAGCCTCATTTTCTCTTACAGACCTATCTGGGTCCAGTGAAAAGATATATATCAAGACAACTGGAAATGGCCTTGTCTCAAAGTATTGAGGCATAAACAAAAATTCCTATACTTAAAGAGCTTATACTTTCCTATGAGATTCAATATTTAAACAGATAAGTAAATACAAAATAATTTGAAGAAAGAAACAGTAACAACTAGAGAATTAAGAGGGTCAGAAAGGGTTTTCATTAAGGTAACATATGCTGAACTTCAATGAAATGAGATTCCAAGAAACATGCTCAGCATAGGATACACCCTTTGCAAATGCGTGGAAAATAGCACATAGAGAGTTGAGTTTGTGCAACAGTGGTTGGAACATGAAATATAACAAGATCAATATAAAACAAGTCTAGAAAAATAGATTTAAAAAGCTAGTTTGTGAAAGGTCTTGAAAAGTCATGTTCAGACCAGTCCTTAAGGAAATCTATTGGCAGATACATGGAAAATGGAATAGGGAAAGGAGAGACTAAAAGAAGGGAAATCACTTAGGAGTATATTGTAATCGTCTAGGTAAGAGATGATCAAGCCCCTGAAATCCCTTAGGGTTGCCAAATATGGGAAGTGCAGAGGTATAATTTACAAAACTTGGCAAATGATTAGAAATCAGGAATTAGAATAAAAAGTCAAGGATAGCTCTGAGGTTGTGAATCTTCCTAGATATAGTAATGCTATTGTCCTTGATAGAATTAGGGAAGTTTAGGAAATGATATGGATCTGGGGGGGAAGGTTATAAGGTCTTTTTTATCTATGAGACATCCAACTGTAGATATCTTACCAGCAGTCACGTAGTACTAGAGTTCAGAAGAGAGATTAGAGCTAAATAGGTTTTGATATTATCTATTTGGAGATTGATGTGATTACTTTAAAAAAAAATCTAACTAGAACACTAGGAAAGAGAGCATGAAAAAGAAGAAGGGCCCAGGACAGAGTAATAAAAGAAATTAAACTAAAGATCAATCAGTCATATAATCTAGTGTTCTATTAAACATAAGGATCTCAGCAATTTGATTAAAAACTGTTGGGAAAAAAAAAACAACAAACTGTTGGGAAAATTGAATAGCAATATGGAAAAAATGAAATTTAACCAACTTTAATGAAGTAAGCATCAAATAGACATATAAACTAGATATAAAAGGTCACATCATAAATTTGAAAAACTGAAAGCAATTTCATATCAGATATAGAAGAGTGGATTTTATGTGGGACTTAAAAAGTGAGGGAGAAAATTTTAGGTATGAGGTATATTTAGTGAAAATAAAGTCAGGAAATAGAGTGTTTTATGTGAGGAATAATTTGGGGGCTAGTGCCACTTGACTGCAGACTACATAGTGGGGGAGTAAAATATAAGGGGTTAGAAAAGTAAGAGGGATGCTATGGAAAATTTTGAATAATAAACAGTATTTTTTATTCAATCACGGAGGTTGATAGGGAGCCACTGCAGTTTATTGAGTAAGAGAGATGATATGGTCAGACTTACAATTTAAGAAAATGAATTTAAGGTGAATAGAATAGGGAGAAAGATGTGACAGTGAAACCAACTAGTGAGTTGCAGTAGTCCATGTGTGAGATGATGAGATTCTGCACTAGGGTGGTGGCAATGTCATTAGAGAAAAAGAGGTATGAAGATAAATAGTGCCTAAGACTTGGCAACAGATTAAATATTGGAGATGAGAAATAGTGAGGAGTAGAGGATAATACTTAAGCACTGGTAACTAGGAGGATGGTGGTGTCTCTGATAGTAATAACAGGAAGAGGCAAAAACTTGGAAAGATAAAAAGGGAAGATAAATGAGTTCAATTTTGAACAAGTTGAAATCAAGCTGTCCATATGACATCTAGTTAGAAATGTCTAGTATTTATTTGGAAATATGGGACTGTAAGTCAAGAGAGGGTTAGGGTTGGATAAGAAAATCTGGGAATCTTTTGCAGAGAAAAATGCTAATTAAATCTATGGAAACTGAAGAAATGACTGAGTAAAAAAATTGAAGAGAAGAAAAGAGGGGCCAGGACAGAACCTTGAAGAACATGTACTATTAGTAAACAAAGGCCTCACTTAAAAGAAGTTATACAAAAGAGAATTGAGAAGAAGTAATCAGACATGTTGGAGGAGAACCAGGAGGAAGTAAGTGTCTAACTAACCTACAGAAAAGAGAGTATCATGAAGAGGGTGATCACCTGTGTTAGGAGCTACAGAAAGTCAAGAAGAAAGAGAATTGATTAAAAACCATTAGATTTGACAGTTACTAGATCATTGGTAACTTTGGAGAGTATAATTTGGGTTGAACGATGAGGTCAGAAGCCTTGATGTAGAGATTTAAGAAGAATGTAAGAGGAGAGGAATTGTAGGCAGCTATTGTAAATGAGCTTCTCATGGAGTATTGTAAATGAGTTTCTCATGGACAAAAGGCAGGAGAGATAAGGGACAAAGGTTAGTAGAGATGAAAGAATGAAATGAGCATTTTTTTTTTTTTTTTTTTTGAGGATGTAGGGGATGAATTGTTTGTAGTTAATAGACAATTTGTAGGCAGTAAGAAGGGGCCAGCTTATAGGAAGACATTGAAGATTATTGAGGGAGTGGAGAAAATAGAAGTAATCTGATTGGGAAAATGACATAGAATATGATCCCTTGTACATATAAAGTGGTTTCTTTTGGCAAGGAGAAAGAGCCACTTCCTCAGATGAGATGGGATGAAGCAGGAAATAGCGCTCAAAAACTTCTGAGAGATGTGAAGTAAGAAATAGGGGGAAAGAGTGAGCTTTCAATAAGTAGCCTCAATTTTGGGTCAATATCAGGTACAGTTCTCAGCCTAGATGGTAGGGAATGGGGAAGCCAGATTTGAGGAGAGTTAAGAATATTTAGATAGGTTCCTATGGTAAGTGGAATAATCATTCAAGGAAATGTGAAAATATACTTTGCTGCAATGAAGGTCCAGTTGAGTTTATGCATCATATATTTTTAGTAGACCCAGCCAGCATAGTTTCATTTGGTTCAGCAGCAAGTGAATATAAGCAAAGACAGTAGATGGCAAGAAGTATTCAAGGTTGAAGCTTGGCATGGTAATTGGCAATAGGATAAGGATGCAAGGAATAAAATAGGATGATGTAACTTGAACTGGTTTACCATGGGGTCATGATGGACATGGGAGAAGAGTGGAACCAATGCAAGAATGATGGCCTGGTAAATAACTGAAAGTTTAAGGGATTGAAGGTCACAGTAAGGAGATATGTAGAGAAACAGGGAAAAGGAAGGCGAGAACAGGGTTTGGAGGTTCAAGAAGAGAGAAATAGAATGACAAAAGATTATAATCAGATAAAGAATTTTCAGAGTTGGTGAACATGCATTTATATAGGTGATGGCAAGATCAAAAGTATGACCTTCTCTTTGTGGGGCTTGAGGTAGAGTGGAAGAGTAAATCTTGGGTTATGAGTAAACTGAACTGGGAGCTTAAAGAGGTCTTTGTAGGAGCATCAATATTTATATTGAAGTTCCTTAGTGTAACAGCAGGAGTTGAGGATGAAAAGAAGAAAGTGAGTCAGGTATTAATCTCATTGAGCAAAAGGGAGGAGTGTCTTAGAGGTCAGTATACAACAGTTACCAGAATTTTGATTGCAAATGAAAGGGTACTGAGGAATAAGATTGGGGGAGAACCTGGAAGTGACAGTGTGGAACAAGGCAGATTCCAGCTTCCCTGTCTTGGGGAACAAGACTTCAATGATTTTAAGAAAACAGAAGGATCAAAAAAGGAAAATTTAAAACAAAAGCACATTTGTTACCTGTGGAACAGGCCTCTCAAAGAGCACAGTGAAAGAGGTAGGAAGCTTAAAGATTTAGTGGACAGTGGGGTCGGAAGAAGGACTGAGAATATGGGAGCAGGTAGCATTACAGTGATAACCAGGGATTGTCATTGGGACAGGTGAGGATGATGGGGTGGATGTGTGTTAATCTTTGTAAAATAAGTTCCCATAGATTAATGATTGGTAGAGAGAAAGCAATGGAATGGGAATGTTCCTCCTTGAGCAGACCTAGCAGATCATTGGAATGAAGTGGCAAATCTAAGCAGTGAAGTAGGATGGAATAGTTTCCCTCCTTCTCCATAGGCCCAGTCTTCATTTAAGGGAAATTACATTGGCAACTGTGTGGAAGATAAATTGTTTGGAAAGGGACTTAGAGGAGGGAAATTAATTAGGAAGCTGTTTCAAAAATTGGTGTTGCAGAACTAAATTGAGGGGATGGCTTTGTGTATGGAGAGAAGGGGTCAGCTGTGAGAGATATTGGAAAGGTAGAAACAGCAAATTCTGGCAACTGAACACAAAGATGAAGTTGCAGACCTGGCAGAATAGAAAAATTATGCCTTTGGCAGAGATAGGAAAATTTGAAAGAGGAGTGGGGTCTGAGCAAGAGATCTGTTTTAAATTTTGAGGTGTCTATGGGACACCTAAGTTAGAAATGTTTATTGGGAGTAGGTAATATGTGGCTGAAATTGAGGAGAACTTTGAAAAACTTAAAGGATGATATTTCCTTTTAGAATCTAGTTGTCAAAGTATGTCAGATAACTGATCCTATTAATTTACTTGTTTCTTTCAGATCCTCACAATAAGACTGTTTTCAATAGGACATTTCATGATGAACCACTAATTATGGAGTAAGTATCTGCTATGGTTTCTCTATAATAACTTAAAACTTATTCAAGTAAAATTAATTCTTATCAGATTTGAAATTATGCTGTCAAGTATTGAAACTAAGTGTACTATATTTTAAACTTTTTTATTTTTTTGATTGCAAGTAATGTCACTATCATGGTTTAAATCTAGAATCCCATCATCAAAAGAAAATAAAATGAAAAACAAACACTGGGGGAAAGACAGAAGTAATAGTTACAAAATTAACCATTCATTTACTTTGACCAAATTGCTTATAGAGCAATTCTGAATTTGGGAATAATGCTTTACCAAAAAAAAGTACTAATTCAGGATAATTGTTTTTAGAAAGAAAATTTGGGTTTGTTTCAAATGGGGCTTAGAGGGTAGGTACAGGGTTTTCTTATAAGATGCAGAAAGATCTTGAGGCTAAAATTTAGAAGAGATACTCTTATAATGTAGAACTTTTAAGGCATAATACAAAGCAGATTTCACCAGAACCATCTGGTAAGAGAAAAATGGATCAATGAACACATTAGAGATACTACTTGCTTGCCAAATACATTCAAAATATTATTGTTTGATTAACCAGTAGAAAATAAAAACTTGGAATGCATTTTTCCCCTGAGGCAATTGGGGTTAAGTAACTTGGCCAAGGTCATACAGTTAGGAAGTGTTAAGTGTCTGAGATCCTTGTGACTTCAGGGCTGGTGCTGGAATGCATTTTTAAGCAATGCTGTGAAGAACTGATTAGCAATGAAGTAAGAAATAGATCCATATATATTATACAAGGTATATCAATGAATTCCAACTGGATCAAAGACTTAAGCATAAGAAGTCCTAAAGGAAGGTAGAAAACTGAGATTATGTATTCATCTTAGTTATGGAAAAGAAATAGTGTAGTGAATAACCAGCCACCCTAGAAATCTGGAGGACCAGGATTCCAGTACTGCTTCTGACACATACTAATCTTTGACCTCAGACAAATCAGTTAACCTCTTAAGTGCTTTAGTCAGCTGTCTGGGACAGTAAGATGCGAAGAAGCAGCCAATCTGCATTGGCAGGGGGAAATCTCTGATGTGAATCATGTTCCTTTGCTTATAGAGAGGAAACTGCTTTGTTTCTATTAAATAAGAGTTGTTATTAGAGACAAAGTTGGCATAATTGTTTATATTAAAGTAATAATTTTCTATATAACAATAGCAAATAATACTAATAACTAGCTTTTATTTAAATTTTGAGGTGCAGGTCACTTTACAAATATCACATTTTATCTTTACAACAACTCTGCAAAAGAGATTCTATTATTGTTGCCATTTTACATGAAGAAACTGAGACAGAGGCTAAGTAATTTGCTCAAGGGCCCCTACTTTTCAGATGTCTTAGGCCAGATTTGAAATAAGTCTTTCCTACTCCAATCCCAAAGCTCTAACAGTGGTTAATTTTGAAATAAAAATAACTTGGGAAAAATATTTATGGCAAATATTTATAGCAAATGTGAAAGAAAAAAATTACACTTAAAACATAAAATACTGTTGACTATAATGGCAACTTCTTATTAATAATTTGAAAAGAGATATAGACTTTATAAAAGAGGAGACATAAATTATCATTCGTTACCTGAAAAATAAGCAATCTGTGATAATCAATGGGATAAATATATTAAAAAAAAAAAATAACCCACTACCATCTCATGCACATCAGATTGATAGAAAAAAATTTTTTTAATAGTGAACTTTAGTTTTAGCAGAGATGTGGAGAGAGGCATTTATTTATTATTTGTTAAGTTATAATCTCATATAATACTTTGGGAAAGCAATTTGGAAGTACACAATAAAAGGTACGTAAATCTCTGTATCCTTTGCTCCTCTACTGCCATTGTTGATGATGTACCCTGAAATTGTTATCAAAAAGAAAGATTCAGGATGTTTAAAACAGCCTTGTTTGTAATTTCAAGTAATTGAAGGCAAATTCAATATTCAACAGTAATTCAGTTCAGCATGCATTTGTTAATCTTTAGACAGGCACATTTGTTAACCTTTGGATAGACTCTGTTTTAAGATCTAGGAACACAAAATCAATAATGAAACAGTAGCTGGACAACAATATATAGTAAACTAATTATAAAAATTTAGAAAATAATTTCCAAGAGTAGAGCACATATCTTCTAAAAAGAGTAATTTATTAACAGTAAAACTGGGGTTCCAAAGGCACAGTGGACAGAGTAGAATGAGATGGAGTTGAAGTTGACATAAAAAAAGTAGGAGGGAGTCAGGAAAAATAGTAGTTAGGGAAGAGAGTTTAGCCCAGGCACTCAATTGAATTGAACCATATTAGTAGATGATCATTCTGTTTAGGTAAGCATTGATAATGCTAATTTGATTATTGATTCCCTGAAGAGTAAAAACTTCAGAATATGAAATGAAGTTAAGGTAAAAGGACAGGCCGAATGATAGACCTCTTATTCTTGGTGACCATGATGAGATCCTGGAGCTAATTGGTTTTAAAAGAGTTTCACATATTTAAAGTATTTATCTGCTAGTCACCAGCCAAGCTAATTTTGGCCCAAGGCTTTCTATAGCATGGACTATCTCCCTCAAGATAGAAATCTCAGAGATCTTTGATCTTTGATGTGTCAGATATCACTCAGCAGACTTAAAAGTATTTATTGAGCTCCTACTTTCTAAGAGGCACTGTGCACTTGGGTATATAAAAAATAACAAAAAAAATTTAGTCCCTGCTCTCGAGTTGATAGAGGAGACAACATAAAACAAACTATGTATATCAAGACATCTACAGATGTAAGAGGAAACAGCAACAAGGTAGATAATGAGCATGGAAAGGATTTGTGTACTACTGCGACTTGGCTAGTTATATGTTTTGGGGCTATTTAAATAAATTATGAGGTGTATACATGTGTGTGTGTGTGCATGTTTACCAGACAAATGATTTCCTCTCTTTAAGGTGCTCATGGTGAGGAACTTTTTCCAATATACAGTGACCCTTTTTAGGACCATTTTAGACTTTTAGAGAGTTGTATGTAAGTAGTTTTGCCCAGCATCCAGCACTAGTAGGTGTAATAGGTAGGACTTTAAACCAGAACTTCCTGATTCAGATACCTTCTCTCCATTTTCTTACCTGCTAGCATCTCACAGTTCGTTAATGATGGAGATATGGGGTGTATTCTTATAGATGAGGAGGTCAAAAGAGGTCAGAATAGTGTTGCCAAATTTTAGAAAAAGAAAAAAAGTCTTCAGAGCATTTTTTAAATGCATAGAAGAAATGCAAAGAAGTTCAGAAGGAGACAGGCAAGTAGGAAAGGTTTGAAAGTAAGATGTTGAATCTGTAAGATTTTTTTTTTTTAAAGCAAGTTTACATAATAGAAGCAAGAAAAAGAAGGAAACAGACATTTAGTTAAGTGCCTACTATATGCCAGACTTTACATTAAGTGTTATGACAATGATGATGATGATGATGATGATGATGATGATGATAAATAGCAGGTAATACTTATAGAGTACTTACTATGTGTACCAGGTACTGTGCTAAGCATTTTAAAATTATTATTTCATTTGACCTTCATAAAAATTCAGGGAGGTAAGTAACCCCCTTTTTCACTTAGAGAAACTGAGACAGACAGAGGTCAAGTGCATGCCCAAGTTTATGCCTCTAATAAATGTCTGAAGCTCGACTTAAACTAAGGTTCTCCTTATTCCAGATCCACCACTCTATCTACTTTTTCATCTAGCTGCCTCTAAACAAAGAATAGATATTTAAGGCTTCACATATAACATATGTGAAACATATAATCTTTTTCTTTTCTGCTTTGCAGATAGACATGTTTGTTTAGGTCTTTTTTAAGTTAATTGAATTGAGAATAAACTTTTTTTTTTTTTTAAGTGATCAAGTAATATCAGGAATATGAAGAATCTGGAATGAATTGTAGGAATTAATGCAGAGAAAAATAGTTTTCAACAAACAGTACACAATATAACCATATAAATGAAAAAGTAAAGAAGAATAAACAGACAAATAAACCTTAGCAACGAATAAAAAGTGATATAATTTTGTATATTACAAAGGAAGGAAAAAAGAAAGGAAGAAAAAGGAAAGTAAGGATATTGGGAAAATAATCTGGGATAATAACTATATATATATATATATATATATATATATATATATATATATATATATATATATATATATATATATATATGGAATTTTTTTTTCTGCTGTTGCCTTTCTTTGACTTACCAAGGTCAAAATTATACATCAAGTGAGTGGAAATAATTAATGATTTTAAGGATTAGTCTGATTTAACATTTTTATTTATGACTTGCATGAAGATATTATGTTTATCATGTTTGCAAATGACATGGAGCTGACAAGGATAACTAATTCACTAAGTGGCAAAATCAAAATACAGAATGATCTAAACAAGCTAGAATGAGGGGCAAAATGTAACAAGATGCAATTTCACAGGAATTGCTATAATTTAAGCTTTAAAGATAAGTATTACTTACATCTTAAAAAATCTACAACTGAAGTGAAGGGTTATAGCTATTTATGTAAAAAAGATTTAGAAGTCTAATGGACCAAACACTCAATATTGAATCAGTAGAGTACTAACACCGTCCAAAAAACTAATGTGTTGTCAGCACATATTTAAGGAAGCATAATGTCCAAAACATAAGCAATAATAGCCACATTATAGGCTAAATTAGCTAGGCTATAACTGGAAAATTGTGTTCAGTTCTGGGTAAGATGAGCAAATGAATAAATGAAACATTTATTAAGCACTTACTATGTACAAAACAGTGTGCTGAATGTCAGGCATAAAAATAGAAAAGTATGACAGTCCTAGTGAGCTCTAATCTTCTAATGAAGAAAGAACACATAGAGAAGGTTTCAACTATCAGTCTGATGAAAAAGACCCATAATCCTTAGAATGCAACAGCACAGCCTATGTGTTTGCCTCTTTAATGTGATTTCCACTGTTAAAATCATATCAGCTTTTGATGATGAACTATTTAATGGCGCCAAACACTTTGGGGGAAATTTTTTTTTTTTTTCCTATTCTGCGTTTTCAGTAGTTGTAGTTTAGTACCTGAAGGAGCAATCAGCATACAGCATTTTACCAAGAGTTTGATTTCTAGAATGATAGATAGTTGAGGGCACCAGACTTAAAACAAAGCTATCGTTAAAGCTTTTGGATTCAGATTCCTGGGTTGTCAGCATCAGGCTCTAATGGCAGATGACAGTAAAGGTAGCTGTGCTGGTTTGACTTGCTTGGCACATTTTGCCCCTAATCCTGCCAAGGTGCTATGGTGCTTCAGTTAGACTGGTATATCCCTCTGTGAGTAGAGCTTGGTCAGTAGAAGATCTCTTTGGGAATTATTTTCTTGTATGATGGTTGTAAAAATCTAGAAGCAGAACTAGTAGTCTGGAGGGTGATGCCAGGGTTCTAGTGCCTCTCTTTCTGTTAGTAGCAATTGGTCAGCTGTTGTTGCTGTGATGAAGAGGAAGGTGGGGCTCCTTTCTAATGATTTCTCTCCTCAATGATGGCTACAGGTGTTTGTGGGACATTGCTATTCTTAAGGCACTGGGGTTCAAGATCCTAGTCTATCTCTACTAGCATCTGAAGGAAGATATTGATCAAAAGGGTGGTGGGGATGGGGAGAGCTCCTTTAGGACAGGGACTATCTTTTGACTTTTTCTGTATCTCCAACATCTTAACACAATGCATGACACATAGCAGATGATTAGCAACTAACTTAAATGTTAGTTGATTGCTTGGTTGTTGACTTGATTTGCATAACAAATCCTTCTGTCTTTCAAATAATTTGATGCTTCAGCTGGCTTAGCTTGACTGATCAATGATATTTGAAAAACATCCTGACATGCTAGAATGAAGGGGAAGAGAGATAGAATTTACTTAAGAAGCCAGAAGAACAGCAGATTTCTCCAAATAAATTTAGAAAATATACCAGACCAAATTCTAATGGAGAAATCCAAGACAAAGTAATAGTGAATCATGTTCATTATAGGGAGACTGAGAGATCTGTGGATACAAGAGACAGAGGCAGGCCAGGAGCTCTGCATGTGGACATTCTGGTACTAAAGGAAAGCATAGTACAACATCAAGTGGAGATCCATGATCTGTGAGGGAGTACTCCCAGACACATACTGGGATACTTTGCTGGGGATAAAGTGCCAACTCGCAACTTTGTTATCCACCACCCATTTCCAGGGTCACAGATCCAGAAGAGCCTCCTACCTACCTTCTGACCCCAGTACAGGCTTTGTGTTATACATAAAGGAGCAAATTCAGAAGCAAGAAAATGATGTGTCTCTGAAACCTTTAGGCCTATGGAAGAAGGACAGAGCATGAATACCAGACCAAAGGGGAAACTGCAATTCTATTAGTCTAAGTCAATTGATTTTCTAAGCTGCTTGATAGTGACTGAGTCAAGCAACATTCTGCTGTTGTGCATATCCAAACCCAGATCAAGAACCTGTAAAGTTATAACAACCGGACTTTACCCTGGATCAGACCACCTGGAGAAAATTGAAAATTCAGTTTCCCGGTTTGAGATGTTCTGAAGACCCTGTAACAATAAAATTCTCACTAACCCAAGAAAGTAGCAGAAGACCTTCCTTGGCCCTAATATCACATGCAAGGTCAGAAGTAAGTTGTAAGAATAAGTAGATGACCCAAATAATATTAAGAAAAGAAAAAAATATGTAAGAAAAAGAAAAGCTATTGTGGTGACAAGGATACTCATGATACAAACCCACAAGAAGAGAATGACTCTATAACATCTAAGTAAAGCCTTAAAACACAGATTAGGAACAAATTGGAATTCTACTAGAATTCCTAGAAGACATGAAGCAAGAGGTTTATAAGAGTCAAAAAATGTTTCAGCAATGACATGAGAATGCTAGAAAAAATAGAGAAAAAATGAGAGCTATGAAAGAAAGAATTGGAAAGAATTTTTATAGTTTGCACAGAGGATACAAAACTTTGTCGAGTTACTAATCTCCTGAAAATTAAAATGGAACAAATATAATCAGTGTTTCTATGAGAAAATAAGAAATATTAGAAATGAAGAAATAGAAGAAAATGTAAGATATTTCATTACAAAAACAAGTGACTTGAAAAACAAATGGAAGAGGAAAAAAAATTTAAGTATCATTAAGTACCTGAATGCCACAATTGAAACAAAATCCTTGATAGCTATTAAGAAACTTAAAACTACAGAGATTGCTTAGAACCAGAAGATCCTAAGGTTCAGAAGAAATCAAATCTGTTGATCATTTTCTGAAGAAAACCTCCAAATGAAAACTTCTAGAAACATTATAGCCAAAATCCAGAGTTTCCTAATCAAAGAAAAAATAATACAAGCAGCCAGAGGGAGAATAAAAAGTTCCAAGGAACTGCAGTCAGGATCACACATGATTTATCAGCTATACTTTAAAAGAGGGAAGATCTTGGAATACAGTATTCCTAAAAAGCAAAGGATATAGATTTACAGATAAAACTTACCAGAAAAATAGAGTATAATTATACCGAGGAGAAAAATAGACTTTTAAAGAAATGTGAAATTTTAAAGCATTCCTAATAAAGAGACCAGAGTTATATAGAAACTTTGAAGTTAAACACACAAAAGTTAAGAGAAACATTAAAAAATAAACAAACACATAATGATAAAGGACTATAGAAAGAAAAACTATTTACATTTTAAAATATATGGGTAGATAAAAAATGTATCTCTTCTAAACCCTATTTTTGGGGATTATAGAGAGAGTCTAATTAGAAGGCTTGGGAGTAGTTCTGTTATGCCTTGATAATCTTAAAAGAATCAATAGAGAGAAGAGAAAGACATTGATAAGGGGAGGAAGGTTAGGGGGATAAGTGTCTCACAAAATCAGGGTACACAAGTAGATTTCTATATAGTCATCAAGCATTTATTAAGTACCTACTATGAGACTAGGCAATTTTGAAAATAGAAAAAAAAAAAAGAGGCAATAGGGAAGGCAATAAACAAATGTATGTACAAAGGAGCTTTGTACAGGTTAAATGGAAAACTATTAGTAAAGGGTAAGTTCTAAAATTAAGAGGAGTTGGGAAAGACTTCCTGTAGAAGATAAATTGTAGTTGGGACTTAGAGGATCTAGGAGTGATGTGCATGGTCAGACTTGCACTCTTTGAAAATTACTTTGGCAGCAGAATGGAATGTGTATTGAAGTGGGAAGAGACTTACTACAGTCAAATGCCAGCAGGCTAACTGTGAAGTGATGATTCCTTGTGGAGATGACAGTATCAGAAGAGAGAAATATGGGGATGGAGTGGAAAGTGACTGACTGATCTGATCAAAGGAGAGAAGAATATACACAATGTTGGGTACAAAAATATATCTCAATCAACAGGGAAATAGGAGGGAAGGGGATATGAAAGAAAGAGGAATTAGCAGGAGTACAGATTAAGGCAGCAATTAATCTTAGCAAAAAAATCTCTCACAAAAATATTGAGAGCTCTTTTTCTGTTGTCAAAAGGGATCTGAAAAGAGGAGTGACTGAACTAGTTATGATATTTAAATGTGATGGAATACAATTGCCTTGAAAGAAATAATTTAAAAGATGACTTCAAAGAAACCTGAACAGAACCAGAATAATTTATGCAATGATAGCAACATAATAGAAACATCTGAAAAAATTAGCCACTCTGATCAGTTCATTCACTGACCACAATTCAAAGGATTAATGATTGAACCATGTTTTCTACCATTTGATAGAAAGATAAAGGACTCAAGATACAGAATGAAACACACACACAGAGTTTTAGATAGATCAATTAATCTATTGATATCTATATACATATATGTAAATATGTAGGTATCTTAAATTATCTATAAATGATGTAATATATAGCCAATGTAGAAAATATTTTTGCTTCATTATACATGTTTATAACAGGAGTTTTATTTTGGGAAGGAATATATATGTATATATATGTGTATATATGTATATATATATGTTCATATGTCTGTGTGTGTGTGTGCCTGTGTGTGTGTATGATGGATTTGGAATTATAACTAAGAACTAACAATTTAGAAAGTGAACCCTGTCTTTTCAGAATATGAAAAGCTCCCTTATCAAAGAGGGATTAAGTTTATTTTTGTTATTCTTCCAGTTAACATAAATTACTTTTATATAAATATTTTTTTCTATGTAAAGAAGAACTTAAGTAGAACTACCTGTATTTAGAATTAACTACCCTGGTACTGGAGGTATTCAACCTTCAACAAGATGTATGTAAAACCTTGTTAGTGATATTATAGGGGGTGATCCTGGCTTTATATCAAAATTTTACATCTAAGATTCTTTACAACTCTAAAGATTCTTTGCATCCCATGGTTATTATTGTTAGGGTTATTAATATTTGTATGTCTCCCAATGTAACTTTTTTCTCTGTTTTATTTACTTTACATCCCTTATCCTAAGAGACTGTGTTGATTTTTATACGTGATCATTTCTCTAAATACCTTCAGGGTACAAACTAGATGATTTTAGATTATAAAATAAATTTCCAAAGATAGTACTAATAAGGAAGCAAGTGTAATCTTTCCCTTTAAAATGACAGTGAGATTTCAATAAAATTTCTAGAACATACTTAATTTCTTTTCATTTTTTTGTCATTTCAGTTTCAATGGTGATTTAATCCCTGATATTTTTGGTGTCACAAATGTATCTAGCCAACCACAGATACTGATGGGCGGGTAAGTAGATAGTGGTGTAATTAAATGACAGTGTACATTGTATAAATATTGGTCCTATTTTGACTATTTCTGTAAAGTGAAGCTAAAGATTGGTCTCTATATCTGTCATTGAAAAGTTCAGTCCATTATAAATAAGAACATCATTTCCAAGATTTTAAATCTGGAATTTCCTTAATCAAAAAGTAAATTTGGTTGCATATTGTTTGATAACATTGTTTGATATAATTTGATAACATTTTACATGTTCTCTAAGAATTAAAAAATCTGAAATTTACCAGTAACTATTTAATCATTTGATTTTTAGGTGTGTGTTTAGGGATAGAAAAATTTCATTTAAATATGATGGATTTTAAGACATCATGTCATAGGTAGATAGAGAACAAACCTTAGAGTCAGAAACATATGATTCAAGTCCTTTTGATATATTCTACTGAGTAGTGCCCTGGAAGTCTCTTAGTTGCAGATCTGTATTGCTAGGACATGTTTCCTCATTGGAAATTTCCTACACCAGTGAAATAATCATTAAATCCAGAGCTAAAAACTTTTAAATTTTAGATAACATAAACCTTTACTGGAACTCTCTTCTAATTATGCTAGCTCTCAAACTTTCATTGGCAGGGTTACAAAACCTCTTATAACCAGAATTTATTGGACATTGTCTTCCATGGCACTTGTCCAGACTTTCTAGTCATCTATTCACAGTGTTCATGTCAGTAGTCCAAAAACACAACACAGTAGTAGAAAAAACTCGCAAGTACCTGTGTAGAAGGGATCTTCACTGCATTTTCCTTGCAATGGAGCAGTTCTGATCATTTAAAAATAAGTGAACTGTGGGCAAGCTATTTCTCATAGGAGATCAGTAGCCTTGCAATATCATTTTCTTGGTTCTTGTACAAAATCAGCATGCTAACTCTCAGAATGGTGTAAAGGTTTATCTTTTACTGTCTCATCCAAGTACCTAAAATCTAATACATTTTCTTTTCTTAATATAAGGAATATCTACTTCTCTATGATTATTACTTTTTTAATCTACTGGTCACAAGCTCATAGAAATGTTTTCATAGTTCAGGGTTTTCTTTAAAAGCACCATACTCTTGTTCAACTAAATTTAAGTCAACTAGGTGGCAGGGTGTGTAAAGAAGAGGATTTAATTTGAGAAAGCCCTGAATTTGAATTCCACTTCATGTATCCTCTAGTTGTGTGATCCTGAGTAAATTATTTAACCTCTCAGTAACTTAAGCCTCATCTGTAAAATGGATAACACCTATTTCACTGGACTGTTTTAAAGATCAAATGAGATAACATATGGACAGTATTTTCCAAACCTTAAAGGGCTATGTAATATTAGTTTATTATTGTTATTTTGATAGTAGATAGATCAATAGTATTGATCATAGTGAATTTACACATAGTTGAGGTAAATCTCAAGATTCAATTTGAGAGGAGTATCTGGATACTCTTTATTTTAGATGGTTTGTAAGGGGGAAATGGTTCTCTCTTGTAACTCAGAAAGATCTTTTGGGGGGGGGGGACTAAGACTCAATAGGTAGGTAATCCTTATCTAATACTTTCCTACTCCAGAATTTTCTTTGCTTCTTTTAATATCTATGAAAGCTCCATCCCTATTTGTTCTCAGAGTGACAGAAGGTGGACAAGTAATCAAAAGGAGGATAGTGCCAGTCTACTTTGTTTATTCTCACAGTTTTTAATGATAGTACTCATATAATCAGTAACCTCCTCTTTGAAATTTAAGGAAATAGAATATTTTTTTAATTTATAAATTTTTTTCATAGTATATATGCATGAGTAATTTTTTTATAATATTATTCCTTGTATTCATTTTTCCAAATTATCCCCTCCTTCCCTTTACTCCCTCCCCTTGATGACAGGCAATCCCATACATTTTACATATGTTACAATATAACCTAGATATAATATATGTGTGTAAATACCATTTTCTTGTTGCACATTAAGTATTAGATTCCAAAGGTATAAGTAATCTGGGTAGATAGACAGTAGTGCTGACAACTTACATTCACTTCCCAGTGTTCCTTCTCTGGGTGTAGTTGTTTCTGTCCATCATTGATCAATTGGAAGTAAGTTGGATCTTCTTTATGTTGAAGATATCCACTTCCATCAGAATATATCCTCATCCAGTATTGTTGTTGAAGTGTATAGTGATCTTCTGGTTCTGCTCAGGAAATAGAATATTTTTAAATTGTGTGACTGAAGATTTAAAATAACTGCATGTGAAATTAATATTTTTTTGAAATTTAAGAACTCTAAAATAGTCCATATTGTTACTCTTGTTTTCTATTTATTTTATGAGGAATTTCTTGGAAATATTTTGCTATCACTTTATAAAGTTATACCTCTTCTCCTAATCCAACATTAGTAACATATATCTGTTATTTCTTCTGAGAAACTATGGTTTTAAAATGAAATCCCCTACTTCAAGTTGCTTAATCCAAATTTTAAAATAAATATTTTATATGTAATTACTTTAATATGGCTATCGTTTAGTACTTCATTGGATTTATGATGTTATTGCTATGGGTATTTCTCTTATAGTCCAAATTATAGCCCATTTATTTCTTCTCATCTTAATCAGTCTAGCTTTCTGGAGGTCATCTCAGTATCCTCAATTCTAAAATGAGGAGTAGAGGGGAAGGAGTTAGATTGAATAACTTATTTGGCCTGTTTCATATCTAAATCTATTATCCTCTGATCTTACCATGACTATATTTATTTTGACTTTTGTTGTCAATAATAAGTTGACAGTTCATAATAATGTCTTGTGATTATATTCCAGTGATTATCATGTCTAACACCTTCTGTATTGCTTCTTGAGGTTAGCATTCAGAAAATAGGAATTAAGATTATGCAATATATAAACTTTAGGTCTTTTAATTTCCTAATGACAATGTAGCCTTTTTGTCTCCTTTGTGTATACCCTTCATATCTAGAATACTAGGATATCAAAGTATATGTTGACTTGGTGGGTGGATTTTGTTAAACTCTTTGTACCATTTCTTTCTGACTTTATGTACTGAACAGATGGTGACTCACGTATGGACTTCTTTCCATAGTTTTTCTTCATGTAGTCATTTGGCAATTGTGCATCATCATCATTGCAAGATGAAATAGACAAATTTCCTCAAAATGATGTTTCTTTTTCTTTTGATATAAGATGAAAGAAAATTGCTTTATTTGCCTCTCTGAAGACCACCTCTAAACCATCCTTTAACTGATTTTTAAAAAAAATTTTTTGCTTTTATTTATAATAGAAGTGTTAGTATGATACATTTTACCTCTTTCAGGAGTGTGCCACTTTATTGGACCTTAGACAAAGATCCCATGGTTAGAGTACCAATTACTAAATTTTTATGGGTATTATAAAAAATTATGATATCCTTGGCATTTCTACCATTGTCACTGGAAATTTAAAAAGAGATACACAACTTAAGAAATTTTTTTTCTTCATTTCGTAAATTTCCTAATATAACCAAAGAATTTATTACTTAATAATACGTAAAATAATACAATAATAAAATAAATAAACTTGCCCAGCATCATCCAGCCAATAAGTATCTGAAGTCAAATTGGAACTCTGGTCTTTTTAACTTCAGACTACATGTTAAGTAGTTTGCTAAGTGTTGGTGTTACAAATTAAAATAAAAAGAAAAACTACTCTTCCCCTCAGGAGCTTATGTTCTAATAAGGTAGATTTCCTATAAGAGAGAAGCTGAAAAGTGGGGCTGAAGAAAAGTATACCTAAGTGAGGCACAGTAGTTGGAGAATCAGGAATGTCCAGTTTGGAACTTTTCCTCCAAACTGAGGTTCTGGGAAGAATGAGATAAAAGGAATTTAGTCCTTGTTCTCACCAATGGAAGAAGGATCTTTTTTCAAATTCAAATGAAAAATATTTTAAACCTAACCATAGCTTTAATTTATTAAATATGAAATTCAAGTTATTACTGTACAAAACTGAGGGAAAGGGTTAGGAAAGAATTCAAATGAAACTATTAATATTATTAATAACTTTGCTAATCAGTAGTTAAAGCTCCAACTTCTTCCTTAATCTAATCTTTTAATGACTTAAAATAATGTGCTATTATGCTACACTTCTTAGAAGTAGCACTTAACAAATGTTACTTTTGAATCTCACAAAGGGCAAAAAATGGTAACTAACAATATACAATGTAGGACTCAAGCATCTGGAATATCTTTGCTCTTAATGTTAAAATGAAAATACCTATTATTTTGATCAAGGACAGACTTAACATTTATTCAGTATTTTCTTACACTGCTGGAATATTTGCTTTTGCTTTAAAATAGGAGGTATTTAAATATCTTTAATTAGATAAAGAATTGGGGGTGTAGTCAAGAGGACCTAAGGTCAAATTTAACCTCAGACATTTACTAATTGTATGACCTTCAGCAAATCATTTAACTTCTATCTGCCTCAGTTTCCTGAACTATAAAATGGAGGGAACCATAATACCTACCTCCCAGGGTTGCTATTGAAGATCAAAAGAGATAAAATTTATAAAGTGCTTAGCATAGTGCTTGGTACATAGGCACTTAATAAAAACTTATTCCCTTGTCTTCCCCCTTATAAATCAAGCCCAAGAGTTTATTATTTAAGTAGGTAAATATGAAATATGTGATAGAAATGTATTCTGCACACTTTGGTCCTAATTGTTTTAATTTACAAGTAAATTATATGGAATATTTTAATTCATATACAATTACTTAGAACTATAAACTTTGTGGCCATTTATTTTTTCTTCAGAGGAACTGTAAAACAGGAATTAAAATCTAGTTAACTTTTGTTGAAGCAGGAAAGAATGGATCTTACTTTTTCATTATGATACTTTCTCTTTTATTTCATTGTATTCAGTGATTAGTTAAGCAGAGCACTTTCACAAGTTTATTAAATAGAGTAAACTTCACTTTATAGATAATTTCATTTTCTTGATAATACATTAAGGATAAATTGCAGTGTCCACAATAACTTATAATAGAATTATTATAAAGTGTCATCTAGATTGGATTGTTTTTTAATTATATGAAAATAGATAGAAATTTATTTCCCAAATTTGAGTTTAGGTAATCTTTAAGATAGTTGTTACTCATTGTGTATAACCAGCATCAGTACTTATCCTCTTAGTAAATACAAAGTTTATTTTGAAACACTTTATGGTTCCTTTAGATTCTTCTTTAGCATGCAGGTTTTATCATGGCCATTTTTTAGAAAAATTCACTACAACTTTAAAAATTCATCTGTTTTTACACACAAAAAAGAGATTCTGTTTTCTAACATTTTTTTAAAATTATAGTTTTTATTTACCAGATATATTCATGGGTAATTTTACAGCGTTCACAATTGCCAAACCTTTTGTTCCAATTTTTCCCTTCCTTCCCCCCCCTCCCAGGTGGCAGATTGACCAATACATGTTAAATATGAGTGGTCCTCAAACTTTTTAAATAGGGGGCCAGTCCACTGTCCCTCAGACTGCTGGAGGGCCGGACTATAGTAAAAAGAAAAACTCACACTCTGTCTTCGCCCCTCAGCCCATCTGCCATAACCCAGCCACCATGTAAACGTCCTTAGGGGGCTGCATGTGGCCCGCAGGTCATAGTTTGAGAACCCCTGTGTTAAAGTATAAATTAAATACAATATATATGTGTGTGTGTGTGTGTGTGTGTGTGTGTGTGTGTGTGTGTGTGTGTGTGTGTGTCCAAACAATTGTTTTGCCGTACAAAAAGAAGAAAAATAGTGTACAATTAGCCTGTGAAGGAAATCAAAAATGCAGGCGGACAAAAATAGAGGAATTGGGAATTCTACATAGTGGTCCATAGTCATCTCCCAGAGTTCTTTAGAACATTCCAGTGCTCAATAGAGCATTATTGCTCTATTGGAATTGATTTGGTTCATCTCATTGTTGAAGATGGCCACGTCCATCAGAATTGATCATCATATAGTATTGTTGTTGAAGTATATAATGATCTCTTGGTCCTGCTCATTTCACCCAGCATCAGTTCATGTAAATTTCTCTAGGCCTTTCTAAAATCATCCTGTTGGTCATTTCTTACAGAACAATAATATTCTATAATGTTTTCTAACATTTTTCAGTGATCCTAGAAAAATATTTAATTCTAAGGGGAGAGGAAAATCTATTTCCAGAATTTTTTTTTTTTCCTATTGTCTCCAAACCAGAGTAGGATTAATGAAATGCCTTTTGGTAAATCATGATCAAAGTGTCCTGTTGTTTATTTGAGAAGAGATAATTAAGTTTAATAGAAGTCTTACAAAAATCTTTTAGTAGTTAGCCAAACCATATTTGATGTGTTATTTTAGAATCTTAAGATGATAAACTTAGATCTGGAAGTGATCTTTGAAGTCTTCATTTTTCCAGATGAAGTAATAGGCCCTCGAATCAATCAACTGCATTTATTAAGCACCTACTATATTGTAATCATTGTTATCAATTATTACTTTTATATCTGTCACAATGTGTAGGTGATGTTAATTAGCAGCATAGTTTATTACTAATGTGATTCAAGAATTTAGAATATTGTTGTTGTTGTTGTTGTTTTTTCCCTGAGGCTGGGGTTAAGTGACTTGCCCATGGTCACACAGCTAGGAAGTGTTAAGTGTCTGAGACCAAATTTGAACTCAGGTCCTCCTGAATTTAGGGCTGGTGTTCTATCCCACTGCGCCACCTAGCTGCCCCTTATATCATTGTTCTTAATGGAAAAGTAAAAATACTTGTTATTTTGATCAAAGACAAATGATATTTTCCAATAGTGCTAACGTGTTCACTTGTACTTTAAATAGAGACCAGAAATAGAGATAACTAGGGAGCACAGTAGATAGAGAACTGGAATACAAAGAAAAGCCAAAAACAAAAGGAAAGAAGCAAAAACAATCCTTGCTATCAAGGATTTCACAGGCTAATAGGAAAATATAATGCAAACAGTTTTGTACAGATACCAAAAAACTTGGAGGTAATCTCAGAATAAGGACTCTAAGACTGAGCACAACTAGAAAAGGCATTTTATAGATGTGAGGTTTTAGCTGAGAAACTTGAAGGAAACTAGACTAGTTGGGAAAGAGAGATGAGAAGGGGGGGAAGGGAGGGAAGGAGAGAGAGACAGAGATAGAGAGAATCATTTTATTGCAGTGTAAGTGAAGTAAGGTATAAAAATACTAGAAGGATAGAAGAAGTCCAGCTTAAGATGCATTTGAAACCATCAGGAGATTTTATATTTGATCCTGGAGGTAATAGGCAGTGAAGTTTTAAATGGGAGCTGGAGAATGGGTGAAGGGTGTTTTAGGAAGATTAATTTTATAGCTGAGTGGAGGATAATCTGAAGTTGGGTGACCTTTGAGGCAGGAAGATCAATCAGCAGGTTATTGCATAAATGTGAGTTGATGTGGGAATATATAAAGTTATACTCTACTTAAGAAAAAAAGAAGCATATATGAGGGGTATTACAAAGATAGAAACTACAGCATGTGCATTGACTTCTGATTAGAAATGGCAATATCACAAAAACCTGGAGAGGAGAGTTTGTAGAAGAGGGGAATCAGCCTTGTGAGAGGCTGCAGAGAAGTCAAGGAGAATGAGGGATGAAGTGACTGGCTCCCCATGATATTAAGGTATATGGACAGAATTTGAACCTAGAACCTATCACCATATCTAGCACACTTTCCATTATGTTAAAGCAGTCTTATTAGGAAATTAGACCTTTGAATATTTAATGAAATTTTTTATGCCTTTCAGAGTATTTTATACTATGAATCTTTTCTTAAATTTTTTTAAGGTGACTTTTATTTAAATCTCACACCTTTCCAAACATAGCCTCTGATTTCCCAAGGGTATATAAGATTATAATCTTAAATTGATTTTTCATAAAGATTTTATCTGTTTTCTTTAAGAATAGTGTAAATAATAATTTCTGTCCATAAAAATATTTTCTTGGAATATCCCTATTTCATTAAAGCTAGTGATTAATTATACTTAAAATTAATTAATTCCAAGTGTGCATCCTTGTCTAAGGAAAATGGGTTTTTGTTTTACTAATCTGCAATCGAAGTGAATACTTTTTTCATAGACAATATTTACTTATATAATATAGATTAATATGAGTCTTTATTTTTTCTAAATATGTAATACTTATAGTATTTGCTATGTAAAGTTGGTTTTTTTAATATGTTAAAAATAAAATATTCTGATGTCATGTTTGACATTTCTTTTGCCTCCACTACCCCGTAAGAATTCTGATTTGCCCAATCCCATAGCAAAGATATATTAGAGGTTGCACTTAAACTCACTGTTCCTAACTATAAGACCAGCCCTCACTCCATTATTGTATAGTCCCAAAGATCAATTAAAATGAGGGCAGAAGGGATAAACTATTCATACTAAAATTCCCTGCTATAGGAGATATAGAGAAATGAAGAATTGCAGAATGGTGAGGAGGAAGAAGAGAAGATACCTTCCTCCTCAACCCATGTTGACACTGATATTCTTTTTTAATTTTACCTAAGAACCAGTGCTACTAAGCACATTAAATATAAGATCTATACTATAAATAGGAAATAGAAAGTTTGAGGGAAATGGTGGGCATTGCATGTATAGATATTGAGGCCTAAATGAATTTTTAAATATTATTATAAAGATTAAATAAGTATTGCATGTCCTAAGACAGAAAAGTATGTGAATTCAAAATCATTTTTAAGTCACAGTTGTCATAGGCAACCAAACGTAGATGACATTAATTACATTTAAATTCACCCTTTGGTAAATGCTAATTTTTTTGTGATTAAAGGGTAATGATGCCCACAGAGTAGTATACCTTAATATTGTTGTACTTCCTGCAGAAAATAATAATAATAATTAGGTTTTCTTTGAGGGCAAGAAATGTCAATGATCAGATAAAATGTATCAGTCTGTCTCTAGAATAAATTGGTCACCTGGAGGTCACTGCTCTGTAATTTTCCTTTTAAAATTATTTTCAGTTTATGTTTCATCTCATATCTTCACATCATTTCACCATTTGAGAAGTTTACAGTTTGTGTGAATATTTTTGCTTGATAAAGTATATTAATTTCTTCTTGCTAAAAATTTAAAACTACATCTGAAGAGCAAATTATATAATGTATAATAGGACAAATGAAGCAGATTTTAACTGTAAATTTCATAATGGATATACATGCTATTGACAATGGTATTTGTACTTTGTAGCTATCTGATAGTAAATATTCTACAAAAAGCAAGCAACAATTTTTATTGTTGATAAAAAATCAAAGTAATATTGTAGGATGAGGTTAACTTCATATGTTCTATATTAGGCATTATGTAGATATTAAACTAAAACAATTTTCAATTCCTACTGTGTAAGAATAAAATTATAAAAATATATATAGATAAGATATATATATATTGAAGGCAATTGCTGGAAAATATTTGAATATGCAATATATCAAAATTGACATATCAGATTCCTCATTTGGGACATATTCTTCCACCTAAATGAAAGAATAAGAGAGATCATCTCATATGCAATTCAACATGCATTTATTAATTTCCTTATTTGAGTATAATGTGTGATATTTATACACAATAATTGGGATCTGCCAGAAGACTTTAACTGTTTCCTTTGAAAGTATCTGGCCTGAATTCCATAGAAAGTAGAATCAATAAGAGATCAGAAAATTAAGTCCTATTTTCTTTCCTTTTAGGAAACTGTTTTGATTAGTAAATTTTTCTTAAATATCTCCTTAGACCAGGCCTTCTTAGAGTTTCTAGAATGAGTTTGGTTATCCTGATTCAGATTAGTGGCAAAAAAAAGTTTAGAATTTTCAATTTCTTGAATGTATTTTTTTTTTTATATTCATGACTATCTTTTTTTCTTTGCTTCTTTATATGTTATTCTTTTTTTTTAAATATAATTTAATTTTTATTTTATTTTATAATTATAACTTTTTTTTTTTTTTGACAGTACATATGCATGGGTAATTTTTTACAACATTATCCCTTGCACTTACTTCTATTCAGATTTTTTCCCTTCCTCCCCCAACCCCCTCCCCCAGATGGCAGGCAGTCTTATACATGTTAAATATATTACAGTATATTCTAGATACAATATATGTGTGTAGAATCGAATTTTTTGTTGCACAGGAAGAATTGCATTCAGAAGGTAAAAATAACAGTTTACACTCATTTCCCAGTGTTCCTTTTCTGGATGCAGCTGATTCTGTCCATCATTAATCAATTGGAATTGGATTAGCTCTTCTCTATGTTGAAGATATCCACTTCCATCAGCATACATCCTCGTACAGTATCATTGTTGAAGTGTATAATGATCTTCTGGTTCTGCTCGTTTCACTTAGCATCAGTTGATGTAAGTCTCTCCAAGCCTCTCTGTATTTCTCCTGTTGGTCATTTCTTATAGAACAATAATATTCCATAACATTCATATACCATAATTTACCCAACCATTCTCCAATTGATGGACATCCATTCATCTTCCAGCTTCTAGCAACTATGAAAAGGGCTGCCACAAACATTTTGGCACATACAGGTCCCTTTCCCTTCTTTAGTATTTCCTTGGGATATAAGCCCAGTAGTAGTAGTATGGCTGGGTCAAAGGGTATGCACATTTTGATAACTTTTTGGGCATAATTCCAGATTGCTCTCCAGAATGGTTGGATTCTTTCACAACTCCACCAACAATGCATCTGTGTCCCAGTTTTCCCACAGCCCCTCCAACATTCATCGTTATTTGTTCCTGTCATCTTAGCCAAACTGACAGGTGTGTAATGATACCTCAGAGTTGTCTTAATTTGCATTTCTCTGATCAATAGTGATTTGGAACACTCTTTCATATGAGTGGAAATAGTTTTAATTTCATCATCTGAAAATTGTCTGTTCATATCCTTTGACCATTTATCAATTGGAGAATGGCTTGATTTCTTATAAATTAAAGTCAATTCTCTGTATATTTTGGAGATGAGGCCTTTATCAGAACCTTTAATTGTAAAAATGTTTTCCCAATTTGTTACTTCCCTTCTAATCTTGTTTGCATTAGTTTTGTTTGTGCAGAAACTTCTTAATTTGGTGTAATCAAAATTTTCTATTTTGTGGTCAATAATGGTCTCTAGTTCTCCCTTGGACACAAACTCTTTCCTCCTCCACAAGTCTGAGAGGTAAACCATCCCATGTTCCTCCAATTTATTTATGATTTCGTTCTTTATGCCTAAATCTTGGACCCATTTTGATCTCATCTTAGTATGTGGTGTTAAATGTGGGTCCATGCCTAGTTTCTGCCATACTAATTTCCAGTTTTCCCAGCAGTTTTTGTCAAATAATGAATTCTTATCCCAAAATTTGGGATCTTTGGGTTTGTCAAAGATTAGATTGCTATTTTTATTCACTATCTTGCCCTGTGAACCTGACCTATGCCACTGATCAACTAGTCTATTTCTTAGCCAATACCAAATGGTTTTGGTGACTGTTGCTTTATAATATAGCTTTAAATCAGGTACACTTAGACCACCTTCCTCTGACTTTTTTTTCATTAGTTCCCTTGCAATTCTCGACCTTTTATTCTTCCATATGAATTTTGTTGTTATTTTTTCTAGGTCATTAAAATAGTTTCTTGGGAGTCTGATTGGTATAGCACTAAATAAATAGATTAGTTTGGGGAGTATTGTCATCTTTATTATATTCGCTCGGCCTATCCAAGAGCACTGAATGTCTTTCCAATTATTTAAATCTGACTTTATTTTTGTGGCAAGTGTTTTGTAATTTTTCTCATATAATTCCTGACTCTCCTTTGGTAGATATATTCCCAAATATTTTATACTATCGACTGTTATTTTGAATGGATTGAATGCATTTTTTAAAGAGCTTCATTTTAATAACTTCATTGTCTCTTATCTAGAAATGAGAAAGTATTCAGTTTTTCACTTGAAATTGTTTTGAAGATTTCAATTCTGTACATTGGTACAAAAGAATAATCTTGTTATTTGGCTTTGAGTCTCAAATAAAAAATGCCAAAGGCAACTTCTTAGAAAATTCTAAGATTTTGTTATATCTATATCTCGATATTTTAAAAATAATAATAATAACTTTTTATTTTTCAAAATATATGCAAAGATAATTTTCAACATTCACCTTTGCAAAACTTTGTGTTCCAAATTTTTCTCCCTGCTTCCCACCTTCCCACTCCCCGGCACAACAAATAATCCAGTATAAGTTAAATATGTGCATTTCTCCTAAACATATTTCCATATTTGACATGCTGCACAAGAAAAATAATATCAGAGGGAAAAAAATTAGAAAGAAAAAAGGAAGCAAGCAAACAATAGCAACAAAAAAAAGATGAAAATATTAGGCTATGTTCCATATTTAGTCCCTATTGTCCTCTCTCTGGATACAAATAGTTCTCTCCAACAAATACCATACCAATTCAGCCATTCCCAAATGATGGCCATCTATTCACTTTCTAGTTCCTTGTCACTACAAAAAGGGCTGCTACAAACATGTTGGCACAGGTGGGTCCTTTTCTCTTTTTTATGATCTCTTTGGGATACAGACCTAGTAGAGACACTGCTGGATCAAAGGGTCTGTACAGTTTGATAGACTTTTGGGCAGTAGTTCCGAATTTCTCTCCAGAATGGTTGGATCAGTTCACAACTCAACCAACAATATATTAGTGTCTCAGTTTTCTCACATCTCCTCCAATATTTATCATTATCTTTTCTTGATATAATTAAAAATGTCTATTTTGTGATCAATAATGATCTCTAGTTATTTCTTTGGTCACAAATTCCTTCCTCCTCCACAAGTCTGAGAAGTAAACTATCCTATGTTCTTCTAATTTATTTATAGTCTCGCTCTTTATGCCTAAATCATGAACTCATTTTGATCTTATCTTGGTATACAGTGTTAAGTGTGTGTCCGTGCCTAGTTTCTGCCATACTAATTTCCAGTTTTCCTAGCATTTTTTGTCAAATAGTAAATTCTTAACCCAAAAGTTGGGATCTTGGGGTTTGTCAAACAATAAGTTGCTATAGTTATTGACTATTTTGTCCTGTGAACTTAACCTATTCCACTGATCAACTAGTCTATTTCTTAACCAATACCAAATGGTTTGGTGACCCCTGCTTTGTAATATAGTTTTATATCAGATACAGCTAGGCCTCCTTCATTTGATTTTTCTTTTTATTAGTTCCCTTGAAGTTCTTGACCTTTTGTTCTTCTATATGAATTTTGTTGTTATTTTTTCTAGGTCATTAAAATGATTTCTTGGGAGACTGATTGGTATAGCATTAAGTAGATTATTTTAGGTAGTATTGTCATCTTTATTATATTTGCTCGGCCTATCCAAGAGCACTTAATATTTTTCCAATTGTTTAACTCTGACTTTATTTGTGTGGAAAGTGTCTTGTAGTTTTGCTCATATAGTTCCTGACTTTTCTTTGGCAGATAGATTCCCAAATATTTTATGCTATCGATAGTTATTTTGAATGGCATTTCTCTTTGTATCTCTTGCTGTTGGATTTTGTTGGTGATATATAAAAATGCTGAGGATTTATGTGGATTTATTTTGTATCCTGCAATTTTGCTAAAGTTGTGGATTATTTCTAATAGCTTTTTATTAGAATCTCTGGGGTTCTCTAGGTATACCTTCATATCATCTGCAAAGAGTGATAATTTGGTTTCCTCATTACCTACTCCAGTTCCTTTAATCTTTTTCTTAACTCTTATTGCCAAAGCTAGCATTGCAAATACAATATTGAATAGTAGTGGTGATAGTGGGCAACCTTGTGTCACTCTTGATCTTATTGGGAATGGTTCCAGTTTATCTACATTACATATGATGCTTACTGATGGTTTTAAATATATGCTCCTGACTATTTTAAGGAAAAGACCATTTATTCCTATATTCTCTAGTGTTTTTAATGGAATAGTTGTTGGATTTTATCAAATGCTTTTTCTGCATCTATTGAGATGATCATAGTCAATTATGCTAATAGTTTTCCTTATTAGAAAAACAGCCCTGCATTCCTGGTATAAATCCTACTTTGTCATGGTTTATTTTTCTGGGATTGATTTTCTGTAATCTTTTTGCTAATATTTTATTTAAGATTTTAGCATCAATATTCATTGGGGAGATTAGTGTATAATTTTCTTTCTTTGTTTTCAACCTACCTGGTTTAGGTATCAGTACCATGTCTGTGGCATAAAAGGAATTTGATAGGACTCCTTCAATTCCTATTTTTTCAAATAGTTTATATAGCATTGGAGTTAATTATTCTTTAAATGTTTGGTAGAATTCACATTGTAAATCCTTCTGGTCCTGGAGATTTTTTTCTTAGCGAGTTGATTAATAGCTTGTTCTAGTTCTTTTTCTAAAATGGGACTGTTTAACCAATTTACTTCTTCCTCTGTTAATCTGGGCAAGCTATACTTTTGAAGGTATTCATCCATTTCATTTAAGTTATTCAATTTATTAACATAAAGTTGGGCAAAGTAGCTCCTAATTATTGCTCTAATTTCCTCTTCATTAGTGGCAAATTTTCCCTTTTCAGTTTTTAAGACTAACAATTTGATTTTCTTCTTTCCTTTTTGTAATCAAATTTACCAAGGGTTTATCTATTTTGTTGGGTTTTTCATAGAACCAACTCTTAGTTTTATTTCTTAATTCAATAGTTTTTTTTTTTTTTTTTTAACTTTCAATTTTATTCATCTCTCCTTTTATTTTTAGAATTTCAAGTTTAGTGTTTAGGGGGTTTTAATTTGCTCCTTTTCTACCTTTTTTAGTTGCATGCCCAATTCATTGACCTCTAGGCCTCTAGAGGTATAAAATTTCCCCTTGTTATTGCTTTGGCTACATCCCACACATTTTGGTATGACATCTCATTATTATCATTTTCTTGGGTGAAATTATTTTTTTTTATTAATTTTATAATTATAAAATATTTTTGACAGTATATATGCATGAGTAATTTTTTTTCTCATAACATTAGCCCTTGTATTCATTTTTCCAAATTTTCCCCTCTCTCCCTCTACTCCCTCCCCTAGATGACAGGCAATCCCATATATGTTACAGTATAACCTAGATACAATATATGTGTGTAAATCCAATTTTCTTGTTGCACGTTAAATATTGGATTCCGAAGTTATAAGTAACCTGGGTAGATAGACAGTAGTGCTAACAGTTTACATTCAATTCCCAGTGTTCCTTCTCTGGGTGTAATTGTTTCTGTCCATCATTGATCAACTGGAAATGAGTTGGATCTTTTTTATGTTGAAGATATCCACTTCCATCAGAATATATCCTCATATAGTATTGTTGTTGAAGTGTATAGTGATCTTCTGGTTCTGCTCATTTCACTCAGCATCAGTTCATGTAAAGTCTCTCCAAACCTTTCTGAATTCATCCTGCTGGTCATTTCTTACAGAGCAATAATATTCCATAACCTTCATATACCATAATTTATTGGGAGAAATTATTAATTGTGTCTATGATTTGCTGTTTCACCCATTCTTTAGGATGAGATTATTTAGTTTCCAATTTTTTTTTGTCTATTTTCCCTAGGCTTTTTATTGAATGTAATTTTCATTGCATTGTGATCTCAAAAGGATGCATTTACTATTTCTGCCTTTATGCATTTGAATTTGAGGTCTTCATGTCCTAATATATGGTCAATTTTTGTATAGTTTCCATGAACTGCCGAAAAGAAAGTGTACTTCTTTGTCTCCATTTAGTTTTCTCCAAATATCTATCATACCTAACTTTTCTGGTGTTCTATTTACCTCTTTAACTTCTTTATTATTTATTTTGAGGCTTGATTTATCTTATTCTGAGAGTGCAAGGTTGAGATCTCCCACTAGTTTTGAGATCTTCCAACTATAAACTAGTTTATAGTTTTGCTGTCTATTTCTTTTTGCAGCTCTCTTAACTTCTCCTTTAAGAGTTTAGATGCTACACCAGTTGGTGCGTATATGTTTAATACTGATATTGCTTCATTATTTATGCTACCCTTTAGCAAGATATAGTGCTCTTCCTTATCTCTTTTAATTAGCTCAATTTTTGCTTTTGCTTCAGGATGGGTACCCCTGCTTTTTTGACTTCACCTGAAGCACAATAGATTCTGCTCCAGCCTTTACCTTTACTCTGTATGTATCACCCTGCTTCAAGTGTGTTTCCTATTAATAATATATAGTAGGATTCTGGCTTTTGATCCAGCCTGCTATCTGCCTAAACTTTATGGGGAGTTTACCACATTCACATTTATGGTTAACATTATTAATTCTGTATTTCCTGCCATCTTGTTAATCCCAGCTTATGCTTTTCTCCTTTCCTTTCCCCTTATTCCCCCCCCCCCAGTATTAAACTTGTGAGCACCACTTGCCTCATGCAACTTTCCCTCTTTAGAATCCCTCCCCCCACCTTAGAGTTTTCCCCCTTTTCTTAATCCTTTTCCTCACATTTTCTGTATTTCCTTCCACTTAGCTTACTCCTTCCCTTTTCACTTTTCCCCTCCAACTTTTCAATGAGGTGGGAGAAGTTTCTTTGTAAATAGAATATGTCTAGTATTTTTCTCTTTAATCCAGTTTTGATGAGAGTGTGATACACACTATGTTCATCCCCCTCCCTTCTTTCCCTCCGATATAATAGGTTTCCTTTGTGTCTTTGTGAGATTTAGTACCCCCACTTTTCCTTTTTTCTGGTATAATTTCCTTTCCACCTCTAGCTTCTTTTTTATAACAGTAAAACCAAATTATACATATATTCTTTATGTATACTCATAATAGAAATATAGTTCCCAAGAATTCTTTTTACCTTTTTATGTTTCTCTTGATTCCTATGTTTGGAGATCCAACTTTTTGTTTAGTTCTTGTTTTTAGTCAGAAATAGATGGAATTCACCTATTTCATTGAATGTCCATCTTCTTCCCTGGAAAAAAAAATTCTCATTTTGGATGGGTAAGTTATTCTTGCCTGCATTCCAAGTTCCTTAGCCTTTTGAAATATCAGATTCCAGGCCCTTTGATCCTTTAATGTGGACACTGCTTGATCCTGAGTATTTCTTATTGTAGTTCCTCTGTATTTCAATTTTTGTTGTTGTTGTTGTTGTTGTTGTTGTTTTTTGGGTTTTTTCTATTTGCTTGTAGTATTTTTTCCTTGATCTGATAGTTCTCAAATTTAGCCACAATATTTCTTGGAGTTTTGATTTGGGGATCTCTTTCAGTAGGTGATCGATGAATTCTTTCAATATCTATTTTACCCTGTTTCTATAACATCTGGACGGTTCTCTTTGATGATTTCCTGAAAAATAGTGTCTAGGCCCTTTTTTTCATCATAATTTTCAGGAAGTCCAATAATTCTCAGATCATCTCTCCTACATCTATTTTCTAGGTCTGTTGTTTTCCCAAATAGGTATTTAACTTTTTTTTTTTTTTCAATTTTTTTTTTTTCATTTTTTTGATTTTGCTTGACTGATTCTTGGCATCTCCTCAAGTTATTCATTTCCATTTGTTCAATTCTGATTTTTAATGAATTTTTTTTTTTCACTTTTAAAATTTCTTTTTGTAATTGTCCAATTGAGTTGTTAAATGAGTTGTTTTGTTTATGGAATTTTTTTCCATTTCACCAACTTTATTTTTTAGAAAGCTATTTTCTTTTTCCAGTTCACTGATTCTGTTTTTCAGGGAGTTGATTTCTTTATCCACTGTATCTTTTAATAAGTAGGATGACTTATCCAGACCCTCTTCCCAAACTTCCCCTTCCTTTGCCCATTTTTCGTCTAATTCTCTTGTAAGAGCCTTTTTATTTTCTTCTATGAGAACCTTGTGTGGTGGGGATGAGATCATATGCCCCTTTGGGATTTCATCTAGAGACAATTTGTTTTCAGTCTCCTCAGGGTTTGAAGTCTGCTCTCTATCAGTATAGAAGCTTTCTATAGTTAGAACCTGTTTTAACTTTTTACACATTTTGACAAAAAAGAAATAAAACAAGAAAAACAACTATAGTCTGCTTTTTGGGCCATGTAGTATTACCAAGCTTCCTCTATGGACAACAGGAAGTATCAGTGAAGCAGCAGTGGGACAGCAACCATGCTCTGTGCTGAGTCACTCCAGGTGTTGGGTAGCCAGGTCCTGAGAGACTCTAGTGATTCAGGGTTATAGTCTGTACCCCTGTGTTTATAGTTTCTGTGCTGATCTACTGGCTTGCTGCCAGAGCAAAATAGCTCACACTGTGGTAAAGTTCTCCCCACAAATTTTCCACTGGCTGACACCCCCGGCCCCCTCTCAGGTCTGCTCAGCATGAGCTGCCTTTCCTGCTTTCACTGCCAACTTTCCTGACCCTGCACTAACCATCCCTGCCCTCGAGCAAAAACAGATCTTTTCTGGCAAATTTTGAGGATATCTTCTATTGGTAATGTGTTGTACTCCCAATATTCGTAGGTTTTTTCAGTCAATTCCGAGGCCTTTCATAAAAGAAGTAGTCTGAGGGAATGAAAGAGCTTAAATAGATGCATGTGTCCTCTCCACCATCTTGGCTCTGCCCATATATCATTATCTTTTTCTTCCATTTTAGTCAATCTAAGAGATTATACCTCAGAGTTGCCTTAATTTGCATTTCTCTATCAATAGTGACTTAAAGCATTTTTTCATATGAGTGGAAATTGTCTGTTCATATCCCTTGACCATCAATCCATTAAGCATGGCTTGTATTCTTATAAATTGAGTCAATTCTCTATGTATCTTAGAAATGAGGGTTTTATCTGAAACTTTGGATATAATTTTTTTTTTTCCAGTTTTCTACTTCCCATCTAATCCTGGCTTCATTGGCTTTGTTTGTACAAAATCTTTTTAGTTTAATGGAATCAAAATTATCCATTTTTCCATTTCATAATGTTATTTAGTTCTTCTTTGGCTGTAAATTCCTATCTTCTCTATAGATTTGAGAGGTAGACTATCCCTTGTTTTCCTAATTTGCTAATAGTATCATCCTTTATGTCTAAATCATGAACCTATTTCTATCTTATCTTGGTATACGGTATTAGGTGTTATGTCTAGTCTACTATTTCCCAATTTTCCCAGCAATTTTTGTCAAATACTGAATTCTTATCATAAAAGCTGGAGTCTTTGGGTTTATCAAATCCTAGATTCCTACAGTCATTTCCTATTGTGTCTTGTGAATCTAACCTATTCCATTGATCCACTACTTTCTTTCTTAGCAGATGGTTTTTTATGATTGATGCTTTATAATATAGTTTTAGGTCTCCTGTAACTAGGCCACCTTTGCATTTTTTTTTTCATTAATTTCCTTTAAATTCTTAACCAGATGAATTTTGTTATTGTTTTTTCTAGCTCTATAAAGTAATTTCTTGGCAGTTTGATTGGTATGACACTGAATAAGTAGATTAATTATAATCACTCCAATTCCATGAGCACTTGATATTCTTCCAGTTGTTTGGATCTAATTTTATTTATGTGAAAAGTGTTTTGTAATTGTGTTCTCTTGGCAGGTAGACTCCCAAATATTTCATATTATTTACAGCTATTTTAAATGGAATTTCTCTTTCTGTCTCTTGCTGCTAGACTTTGTTGGCAACATATAGAAATTCTGGTGATTTATGTGGGTTTATTTTATATCCTGCAACTTTGCTAAGGTTGTTAATTGTTTTTAGTAATTTTTTTAGTTGATTCTCTAAAATTCTCTAAGGAATCTCTAAGGATTTTCTAAGATGATAATCATATCTGCAGAGAGTGATAATTTTGTTTCGCCTTGGCTACTCTAATTCCTTCAATTTCTTTTTTCTTCTCTCACTGCTAAAGGTACCATTTCTAATACAATATTGAATAGTAATGGTAATAAAAGAAAACCTTGTTTCACTTCTGATCTCATTGGGAGTACCCTATGTCTCTCTTTGGTGTTTTGATTGAAGTCCTGTAATTATACTGTAAATTTTCCAATTTTTGTTTTAACTTTTTTTTTTTTTTTACTTTTTGCTGAGGCATTTGGGATTAAGTGACTTGCCCAGAGTCACACAGTTAGGCAGTGTTAAGTGTCTGAGATTAGATTTGAACTCAGGTCCTCTTGACTTCTAGGCTTGTGCTCTATCCACTGCGGCACCTAGCTGCCCCACCTATTTTATTTTTTAAGAGGCATGTTTAGGTGAGTATTAGCTGCATGAGCATAAAGAATGGTGGGAAATGGCAGGTGTAAATACAAAATGCTAACAAATAAGGAAATATATGAACTCTGTAAAAAGAAAAGCCTTTCCTATACTCAGTCATTTCAGACAGCACAAATGCTGTATTTTTTTTTTTTTTCATTTTTTTTTTTTTTAATCATTACAGAGGATTCTAGGAAGATGGCAGAGTAGGTTGGTAAATTTCAGGCTTTCTAGATTTCCCCCATAATAGAACAAATTTGAGACTCAGGGCAAACATAAACTGCTGAAAAATCAAGAAGACTTCTGGCACTACTGGGATCCACCTGACACAATCTGAGATCTTAAGAAGGACTGGAGAGCCCGGGGTTAACCCATTTGAAATGCAAACATCTCTAGATTAAAAACACTAAGTGGGGATCATCTAGCTGGGTGTGGCTGAAACCACATCTCCAAGAATCACAGACTTTAACCTCCCAGACTGTGGAGTGTTTTTGAGTCCTGAAAGACCTAGCTGCCAGGCCCAGATCTGCAGCAGAGACATGGCCCTAGGTGAAAAGGAGTCAGCATCTGGTGAGTGCAGAAGCCATAAAGCAGCTGTGGGCACTTGCTAGAGAGTGGAGCTCTTGATTTGGATTCCTCATCAGAATGGAGAACTGAAGGGAAACTTGAGGCACTATCTCCACCCCTCCCCACATACCCCATCCCCTCCTCAGGATTACAGGTGCTTGCACTAATATCTCTTATTAAAAAATGAATGGGCAAAGAACGAATTCCACTATAGAAACATACTATGGGAACATGGAAGACTTGTGTTCATCTTCAGATTAGTACACTGAAGTAAAAAAAAACAAAACTTCTACCCCAGAGAGAAATGTGAAATTCTACCTGACCAGAGAGAATTTATTAAAAAAAAAAAAAAAAAAAAAAAAACTCAAAAAGATTTTAAAAATCAAATGAAGCATATTGAGGAAAAACTTTAAAAAATAAAAATAAAAACCATCCAAGAAGATTGGGGCAGCTAGGTGGTGCAATGGATAAAACACCAACCCTGAAGTCAGGAGGATTTGAGTTCAAATCTGATCTCAGACACTTAATACTTCCTAGCTGTGTGACCCTGGGCAAGTCACTTAACCCAAGCCTAAAAAAAAATAAAAAAGAAAGAAAAAAAGACTAAGAAAATTATCTTAGAGTAATAGAACATGAGGGGAACGTAGAAATGGAAAAAATTCACCAGTCACCAATGGGATCCTTTGTGGAAAACACATAGAAACATTATTGAACATTATTGCCAAGTTTTGAAACCTCCTTATTGAAGAGAAAATTTTGTAAGAACCAAGAAAAAAAATCGAAATATACTGGAGCTACAATTAGGATTGTATATAATTTATCAGCAACCACAATAAAAGACCACAGATCCTATAATCACATTTACCAACAATCAAAAGAACTAGGCCTGCAGCCAAAAATATCATATCCAGCAAAATTATCTATAATTTTGAATGAGAAAAAATGGACATTTAATGCACTTTCAAATTCTTAGGAGTTTCAATCAAACCCAAACTAAATAGATAATTTAACATAGAGCTGGTATCAAAGATCAATTTCAAGAAACTCAATATGGACAAATTGTTTGCTTTTTTTCACAAGGGAAATGTAGAACATATGTTTAAGATTAACATCAATAATAGGGCACCTCCAAATGAAAGATTGGGGTAGAGGTAAGGTAAAAATAGTAATTATGTCATAGAAATAAGGTACAGAGAAAGAATAGACATAGAGATATTAGAGGGGGGAGGAGGGTTCATAGTTCTGAAAACATACTCACATCTAGAATGGGTGAAATGGGCAACACTACATATTTACTATGAAGGTACCCTCCAAAATCTATAAAAAAAATAAGGTGTGTGTGTGTAGGGGAGTGGATAGACAGAGAAGCAAAGGGTGGGGAAAGAAGACAAGGGAAGGATCCTGTATGTGGTTGCTAAATAATAGCAAGACAAGTTAGGAGCAGAATTAAAGTAATGGGTCAGCAGGGATAGAAAAGATGTGTGTGTGTGTGTGTGTGTGTGTGTGTGTGTGTGTGTGTGTGTGTGTATTTATATACATACATATGTATACATCTGTATACATAAATATATCTTTTCTTAATTATAGTTTGCTTATGAGTGGTAGGAATAATGAAAGGGGAGAAGAATAAAGTAAAAGAGGTGTGTAGCAAAGAACAAAAGAATTTACAAGGAAGAAAAGAAACGATGGACATCCATGAATATAATTTCTTTCTTGTGTGTACACACACATATACACACACACACACACACACACACATACTTTCTTGAACTAGTATTTGTTGTTATATATTCTGAATCTTCCCTGATGTTCTGCTAGGCACATGACAGTGTTCTTTTTTGTTTCATTTTGTTTTTTATTCTTTTTCTATGTTTCTTTATTCTGTTTTTTAAATAAAATAAATTTTTTAAAAATTCATTATAGCTAAATTTTCATATTCAATTAACATCTTTTATCTATATCTGTATTTTATATATCTATATATTCTTATTTCATTATATTTTTATTATTGTGTTTTATTATATTTTATTAATTTTTATTATTTTATTACATATTAAGCATATATTTTTATCAATATCTTTTTAAAAATTATTCTACATTATTCAAGTCAGACAACTTGACATTTCATTACTATTAGTCCTTAGAAGTAGCTTGAAACTTACTTGATTGTGAAAGATTCATTTTACCATGACTTTCAAAAATAAGCCACAACATGACCAAAGAACAGTAGAAGAAAAAATTACAAATGACAAACTATAGTAAGAAAAAATATATTTATGTATACATATGTGTGTATATGTAAATATATATACATATCTTTCTTATGACATGTATGATCTTTCCCAAAACACATTTAAGACTATAATGTTGAATTTTCCTGAAATAGTTTAACCTCTAAAAAAAGGATATTGTAGACAAAGTCAGAACCTTAATTGGAAAGGAAACTGAAAAGTTCCACATTAATGATTATATGAAGTTGAGGGAATAAAAATATTAAATACGTAAGCTATATTCTTGACATTCTAATTTGCATTATATAAAATATGCTTATCTTAGCTGGCTAGTAAGCTTTCTAGAAGTAATTAGTTAAACTGGCAGCTGTCTTTCCCACACAATACTCTTGTGGTTTATACTTCATTAAAAAGAAGTAAAATTTTACAAGTTGTACATGAATCCTAATAATTAATTATAGAAAACTAAGCAAAATCTTCAATCAGTTTCATCATCAAAAACAAATATTATTGGGCAATAACTGCCTACTCTGATTTCCTTATTTCTTTCTATTTATGTAAAATCCAGTTCATATCTTATTTCCTCTGTGAATCTATTTTTTAAGTTACATATGCTAATTTATTAAAAATATATATTCAAAATTTTCAGAGATACTAGGATATTAGATATAGAGGTCAAAGGGACTTTAGAGGCCATTTGGTCCAACTCCTTCATTTTATAGGTGAGGAAACTTATCACCTAGGTTGTTTTCCCAAAGTTGCACAGGTAAAAAGCAACACAGCTGCAGGCTCTATTTCAATTCCAGCAGACTTTCCTCTTTATCACAATTCCTTCTCTAAAATGTTCTGTCCAGCTAAAAAAAAAATTATCCTTTTTTTTTCAGATAGTATTTAGTATGTCTTCCATCTACATCTCAAATCATTAGTATATTTAGCATATCATGTAATTAGTATATTTATCTCAGTACATATATATTCATATTAATATGAGATTGTAATCTTAATAGGAGAGATCACCTAAATGATTTCTGTTTTTTCTTTAATAAAATGCATTTCATGTAGTAAGCATTTTATAAGTAATTGATACATGAATGAATTAGCCTTAAAGGTAAGGCATAGTACTTATGTAGATTCTAAAGGATCTTGCTCTGTGCTTATTGCTTAGAGTAGTACTTGCTCATTATAGGCTCTAAATGTTTGATTGTGATATTCTTCAATCATTTCAAATGTATTCCGATTATTCACGAACTCTTTTGGGGTTTCTTGGCAAAGATAGTGAAATGGTTTGCTCCTTCCTCCTCCAGTCCATTTTACAGATGAGAAATGGGAGTCAATGAGTGATTTCCCCAAAATCACACACCTGTGGAGTATTTAAGGCCAGATTTGAGCTCAGGAAGATTAATCTTTTTGATTTCAGGCTCAGTACTCTTTCCACTATTCTATGCTATGATAAAAGGGTTTCTGCAATGACATTTTCTTAAGCAGTAGAACAATCACAATATGGTTATTCTTTTGAACTTCATTGTAAACCATAAGCAAGGATCCCTTAAGATTGGGTACATATATATTATGTTTGATTCTGGAGGTTAACTTTGCAAAAAGTCTAGTATATATCTTTGATTCATAGCTCCCATATCCTAATTCTAGAATATTTTCAAAATATATAGCTTTCATTTGGCTCCTGTTAGTCTTATTTCAAATATGGTTAACAAGTACCAGCTCCTGTATAAGAATTCAAAATAAAAATTCTTGTGATAGACATCTTTTATTTTAACCCACAAAAATGGATTCATGTGGCCCATGAACTGATAAAGAAATATAAAAATATTCCAAGAGTTAAAGCATTTGGTTCACAGTCTTCCTCTCCTCTTTAATTCTTGTCCTTATAGTAGGAGATCAGCATGTTAATATGCCCTCAAACACTTAACCTCTCAGTTCATAAGTCTCTTTAGATCCCATAACCTGTTTTCTAGCTCAGCCATACACAAGCATAATTAATTCCCTCAGAACTGATGAGGTCACCAAAATGAGAGAGCAGTGTAGTGAGAGAATAGACAACTCAGGAAAGAACCTTGGAGTATACGCTCTTGCCTTCCTAGCTTCATTATGCATTCTTGGTAATCTGTATATTCTATAGTTTAGTCAAAATGGTCTCAGTTTTCCTCACATATGATACTCTTATCTCACATTTCTATGCTTTTGTACTGGCCTCAAACTTGGAATGCACAGTATCTTCATTTCTACCTCATAGATTGACTTCCTTAATGACTGGATTCATGTACAAAAAAATGCATGAGGTTTGTTTGTTTTTTTGTTGTTGTTGTTGTTGTTGTTGTTTTTTTAATGTGAGATTTCTCCCAATTCCCTAAATTCCAGTATTCCCTCTCCACAAATTAACTTGTATGCATTTTGTAAATACATTATATTCTTATGCATACATATATAATATACACATATTTTCTCTTTTCAATAGAATGTAGCCTGCTTAAAAGCAAGAATTATTTAATTTTTGTCTTTTCTGATCTCTTCTGAATGGTGTTTTTGGTCCAAACAACCATTTCACAAGTTGCAGGCTATGCTGACTTTATTTCCACCTCTACTCCTTACTTTCCAGACTTGTCTACCTTCTCCATAGCAACCTTGCCCTTGCATAGATACCTCCCTCATATACCTGTGCACATATACTTGCTTTCAGACCCCTTTTATGTGCTGTCTCCCTTCATTAGAATGTAAGATCCTTAAGGTATGGCTGTCTTTTTCCCCCTTTATTTGTGTCCTTAGGGCTTGACACAGTTTCTGGCACATATTAAATGTTTGATAAATACCTATCTACCTTTGTATTCCCAGCTTTTACACAATACCTGACACATAGTAAATTCTTAATGAAAATTTGTTGATTTATTTAATATCCCATTAGTTCCCCTAATGAGGAACCTCAATTTTGAGGCAATTTCTAAGGCTGGTGCTGCAAAGAAAATTATTAGATTTGCCTACTATACTTAGAGTAGTATCCCTTGCTACCTCTAAACAAAAGGTTTCTCTCACTGTCCCCTGCAATTTCATACAATCAATTAGAGAAATACATAGTTAAGCAGGAACTGCTCAGAACAACTAATTTTATATCCATGTTGCTTAGATAGATTGGCAGTTTTGAATTTCAAGGCAGTTGAATATCATCATCAACTACATTGATGCCCATTTCAAATATATTCTCTAAGATCACATTTTCTTTCTTATTGGGAAGACAGCATCATTACAGTTATTACAGATAATTTCTTTGCTTATCTTAAGGATGAGAAAAGAAGTACAATCATATATACTCTGTTGATTTAGTACAAAAACTGAAACCATTCTTTTCTGAGGGGTATAATTCATTCTTTTTCTGATTTTAGTAAAATGAGTTCAAATAGTCATTATAAATCACTGGTATATTGTCTTAGCAATGCCACATAAGCAGAATTTAATAGTTTAAAATACTATATGCTTTAGTTGCATGTCATAGAAAAGGATTCATTTGCAAGTTTTCATTAAGAACATTTTCTATTTTTTCTCCCCTTAGGAATTTATCATGGCATCCCGTACTGAATACTCAAAGTAAAATGCGAACACCACATTCTCATGCATTTATTGATTTGAATAAAGATTTCACTGCAGGTGAGTTTTTTTCCCCATATAAAAAATTTAGGGGCAGCTAGTTAGTACAGTGGATAGAGCACCAACCCTGGTCAGTAGGACCTGAGTTCAGATCTAGCCTCAGACATTTAATACTTCCTAGCTGTGTGATCCTGGGCAAGTCACTTAACTCTAATGGCCTCAGGAAAAAAAAAAAAAGGATAATTTTTATACTGAATTGCAAATAGATTAATATTTCATTTTAAATAGCACAATAGATGTGAAGTATTTGATAAATACTAGGCTTAGTGTTAGATCAGAGTTCAAGTCCCTAATCTTATATTAATTAGATTCCTCACCTTAATTACTCCCACCTTGCCTATAAAATTAAGCTGTTGCTGTAAATCAGAGGTGACAACTTGCAAGACATAAACTGAATTAAAATATAATTAGGAAATATTTAACAAAATAAAAACAGTAAAATATAGATCATGTTTATATGTGTTTTTTCTCAATCAATATGTGCACTGAGATTAATTCAAACTTATGTAGGGGTTAGTGGTCCTGGTTTCTATTTGACTTTGATATGTAGTGCACAAAATGACCTTCCAAGCCCCTTCTAGTTCTTACATTACACAAATATCCATGTATAACTTAACTCTGCACCTCAGTTCTTTCATCTGAAAAAGTATTTACATTTCTCAATTTTGTCATAAGGTTTCTGTGAAAAGAAATGAGATAATGATGCAAAAACATTTTTGAAAGTTTGAAGTCCTTATATAAAGATATAAGGTCTAAATTGTCATCATGATTAATTAATGGTTTCAAGGTAAATGGAAATTGATCTTTGGACATAGTTAAAGTTTGTTCATTTTTGAAGGTAAGAGGTTGGTTTAAATCTGAGAGGAAGAATCCCTGATTGAGAGAGTTCATCAGCTTGTCTGTAACTCATGGTATTAGAGCGTTATTTGGGTCACTGTAAATCTGAATTATCCATGATCATACAGTCAATATATGTCAGTAACAGAATTGTAACCCAGGTCTTAGTGACTTTAGCATTGGTCCCTAATCTACCTCACCAAACTTCCTCTCATTCTAAACTAGTTATGTAAATAAAATGACAAGGGAAATATTTATTAAAGCACACTTTTTGCCATTGTTTTCTTTGACATGAAATAACAATAACGTTGATGCACATTTATTTAGAACTTTAGTGTTTACAAATTCCTCTCCCTCACAATAAGCCTGGAGTAAAGAAAAGGAAGTTAAATCCATCATTTAACCTCTCTAGACTTCAAATTCTTAATCTATAATTTAAGAAACTATTAAAATCATGATCTCTAACATTTTCCATTTCAAAAATTTTAACTACTTTCAAAATGGATATAATAACATCCATTTGTGTACAGTGTGTCTTTAAAAATCATTAAACAGGTCTAATGAGATATCTAATTAATATAACTATTTGTGTTACTATATTGAATTCTTTTGAAAATATTCTACTTCTCCTTACATGTATGCCCTTTTTACCTCGCAGGGCTGGTCTTGCCTCATCTGCAAAATGAGGGTTGTTCTCTCATTTTACTTCTAGATATATGTGCATATATATAAATTCTAATTCAGATTCAGCAATTAAACTTGGACTTCTTGTAATTATTCTTAATTAGTAAAGTTTTACTCTGCTGGGTTTTTTTAAGTTGGTGAAAATAATTCCATCAAAGCTTTCAAATCTCTAACACAGAAAATTTCATAAAAGAATATTGCTGATTTCAAGTTAATTTAATATCCATGAATTGGGCCTTTCTCCCTAGCAGTTTAAAGCTACTTGAGGATATATTTTGACTGAAGGAAGAGGAAGAAGAAGGCTTCTTTTAATAAGGATGATTTAACATCTTAACTTTGGAGAAAATATTCATATTTTGAGTAGAATGCTAAGGAAATTCCTTTAAATTATACTTTTAGTAAATTGAGATGTAGATAGCATATGAAGAATTATTTCTCTTATTATACAAGTTTTACATAACTCTAAAGAACTTAACAGTATCTCTCTCTCTCTCTTTTTTTTTTTTTAATAGTTTTTATTTACCAGATATATGCATGGGTAATTTTGCAACATTGACAATTGCCAAACCTTTTGTTCTAATTTTTCCCTTCCTTCCCTCCCTCCCACCCCAGATGGCAGGTTGACAAATAAAGTATAAATTAAATACAATATATGTATATATGACCAAATAGTTGTTTTGCTGTCCAAAAAAAATCAGAATTTGAAATAATGCACAATTAGCCTGTGAAGGAAATCCAAAATGCAGGCAGACAAAATTAGAGGGATTGGGAATTCTATGTGTGGTTCATAGTCATCTCCCAGAATTCTTTTGCTGGGTGTAGCTGTTTCAGTTCATTACTGCTCTATTGGAACTGATTTGGTTCATCTCATTGTTGAAAATGGCCACATTCATCAGAATTGATCATCATATAGTATTGTTGAAGTATACAACGATCTCCTGGTCCTACTCATTTCACTCAGCATCAATTCATGTAAGTCTCTCCAAGCCTTTCTGAAATCATCCTGTTGGTCATTTCTTACAGAACAATAATATTCCATTATATTCATATACCACAGTTTATTCAGCCATTCTCCGATTGATGGGCATCCATTCATTTTCCAGTTTCTGGCCACTACAAAGAGGGCTGCCACAAACATTCTTGTATATTCAGGTCTCTTTCCCTTCTTTAAGATCTTTGGGATATAAGCCCAGTAGTAACACTGCTGAGTCAAAGGGTATGGACAGTTTGATAACTTTTTGAGCATAGTTCCAAATTGCTCTCCAGAATGGCTGGATGTATTCACAATTCCACCAACAATGTATGAGGGTCCCTGTTTTCCCACATCCCCTCCAACATTCTGGATTATCTTTCCCTCTCATTCTAGCCAATCTGACAGGTGTGTAATAGTATCTCAGAGTTATCTTAATTTGCATTTCTCTGATTAATAATGACTTAGAGCATCTTTTCATATGACTAGAAATAGTTTCAATTTCTTCATCTGAGAATTATATGTTCATATCCTTTGACCATTTATCAATTGGAAAATGGCTTGATTTCTTATAAATTAGAGTCAATTCTCTATATATTTTGGAAATGAGGTCTTTATCAGAACCTTTGACTATAAAAATGCTTTCCCAATTTGTTTCCCTTCTAATCTTATCTGCATTAGTTTTGTTTGTACAAAAACTTTTCAATTTGATATAATCAAAGTTTTCTACTTTGTGATCAATAATGATCTCTAGTTGTTCTTTGGTCATAAATTCCTTTCTCTTCCATATGTCTGAAAGGTAAACTATCCTATGTTCCTCTAATTTATTTATAATCTCATTCTTTATGCCTATGTCATGAACCCATTTTGACCTGATCTTTTTGTACGGTGTTAAGTGTGGGTCAATGCCTAGTTTCTGCCATATTGATTTCCAATTTTCCCAGCAATTTTTGTCAAACATTGAGTTCTTATCTTAAAAGCTGGAATCTTTGGGTTTGTTGAACACTGGATTATTAAAAGTTATTAATTATTTTGTCCTTTGGACCTAACCTATTCCACTGATCAACTAGGCTATTTCTTAGTCAATATCAAATGGTTTTGGTAACTGCTGCTTTATAATATAATTTTAGATCTGGTACAGCTAGGCCACCTTCATTTGATTTTTTTTTTTTTTTTCATTAATTCCCTTGAAATTCTTGACCTTTTGTTTTTCATATGAACTTTGTTTTAACACTATCTCTTAAGTAAAAGGTGAAAAAATGAAAGTTCAAATTTAATTATACAGGTTTTAGGATCATATTAACATGACTTTGGTCTATGTTGGGCAATTTTTCATATCAAGAAATTCTGATATAACTTTTAAGAATTCTCTGACACATCTGTAATCAATATAAGGTACAAATTTTGTTCAGGTCCATTACAGTTTTGTTAAATACCTTCATTATTTCATGGTAATCCTTTTATTCTTCCATCATTGGCTCTTTGTTTTTTCTACAATCTTTATTCCATTCCTCTATTATTCTCCTCAAGACATCCTCTAGAGTGATGGCATTTCTTTCCCTTTTCACAGAGGACCTCTCCTAATTTATGGTCTCTCTATTCTCCCCTATTCCACAACTCAGAACTCCTTATTCTTATCTGATCTTATCTTATTCCCACCTCCTTATTATTGTCTTTCAGAAAAAGGTAGTCTTGAAGTGAATGTAAATTGTTAGCACCACTGTCTATCTACCCAGGTTACTTATACCTTCGGAATCTAATACTTAATGTGCAACAAGAAAATGGTATTTGCACATATATATTATATCTAGGTTATATTGTAACATATGTGAAATATATGGGATTGCCTGTCATCAAGGGGAGGGAGTAGAGGAAGGGAGGGGATAATTTGGAAAAATGAATACAAGGGATAATATAATTTTTAAAAATTACTCATGCATAAATACTGTGGAAAAAAATTATAAATTAAAAAAAAAAGAAAAAGGTAGTCTTTCTCTTTACTAAGACCATTCTCTATAATTTTGCCTATCTCTTACTTGCCTATCTCCTCCTGAATTTTGGCCCATCAATTATCTTGACCTCTTCCATATCTACTAGCCCCTTTCTTCAATCTTTAATGATCATTATCTCTCTGCCTCTCTTTGTCCCTCCCTTTCCTCTCTCTTCCCTTCCTCTCCTCGTTCTCCCCCCCCCCCACACACACACACACACATACACACACTGAATTCCTCTGGGTTTAAATTATCAGTTCTACATGAATAACTACTGCATCTACATATACAGCCCCAGTTTCTTTCCTGAGCTAGTCATTTAATCAAAAAAGCATTTATATGCTATGCATTTGTTATATGTTGGCTACCATGTTAAATACCAGGAATACAAATAAAATAAAAATGGTCCCTGTCCTCAAGGATCTTACATTATGATCTAGGGATGAATGACAGGTAAATAACAAGGAACTTACAAGATATATACAGAATAAATGGAAGGTAACTTCAGAGAGGAAGAAGCTAGCATCATGGGGAGCCAGAACAGTTTTCCTGAAGAAGGTGGGACTTGAATGAAGTTTTGAAAAAAAGCAAAGGGAAAACAATGAGTAAAGATGAGGAACCAGAACAGGCATGTTCAACATACAGCTAATACGAAGGCATAGAGATAGGAGAGAGAGATTAACAAATTTGAGGAACTTCAAAAAGGCCATCCTTGGTTCCCAGAGCACATGGAGAATAAGTGCAAACAGAATGGAGAGATAAGAAAAAGTCAAGTTTTGAAGAAATCCAAAAGTTTATTAGTACCAGGATAAAATATAAAAATAACTTTTTATTTTAAAATCCTAGAGCTCAGGAAATAGGAAGTGATAGTGGTCAAACCTGTGTTTTACAGGTGAAGGATGGATTGAACTGGAGAGAGACTTGACCTGGGGAATTTAGTTAAAAGACTTGTAGGAGGTGGCTAGGAAGTACATTGGAGAAAGCACCAACCCTGGAGTCAGGAGGACTTGAGTTCAAATTTAGCCGCAGGCACGTAGTAATTATTATTCTGTGACTCTGGGCAAATCACTTAACCTGAAGCATTCCTTCTTCCACCTAAAAAAAGATTGTTACATTAATTCAAAGGAGAGGTGATGAGGGTCTGAATTAGTGTATGGCTACATGAATGGAGAAAAGGAGACATATAAAAGAAATGTGGAGATTAGCCAGATTTATGGTTTATTCCAGGATTTAAGCGAGAGTGATTGGAAGCTTGTTCATTGGTTGGTAATTGAATAGTTCAGAGGGCAAGAGGGTTTAAGGGGCAAGATTATAAATTCTATTTTGGACTTGCTGACTTTGATGTGCCTATAGACTATTCATTTTGAGACGATTAAAAGGTAGTTGGTGATGTGTATGAAACTATGAAACTAGGGTTGGATACACTGAGGAAATTATCTGCTTTGGAATGTTAATTCCTAGGACAGAGCCTTGGGACACATATCACAACTGCCAATTGAATATTTCAAACTGTTTGTTCTATTGACATATAATTAAAAAAAAACCAAAACAGCATTCATTGTTCTTCCCCCTAAATGCATTCCTCTTCTCAACTTCCCTATTATTGTTAAAAGTATCTCTATCTTTGCAGATATATAAGCTTACAATCTCAAGTCTCTTTCATCTCTGTTTCCTTTACCCCACACCTCTAAATACTTGTCAAAATACTCTCTTTTATACCAGCAGTGTCTGTTGTATCTGTCTCCTGTCTATTCACATAATTACCATATTACATCAATGCCCTCATCACCTTTTACCTGGACTTGGACTATTTGAAATTTCTTCCTAATTGCTTTCCCTTTCTATAATAATCTTCCATACAGATGCCTAAATAGTTTTTTTCTAGTTTTTAGGTCTGACCATGGCATGCTCTTGCTCAGTGAACTAGAATACTTAATTACCAATTATCTGTAGATAACATAACTTGGAAGAAGGAAGTTTATGGAAAAACTGTGGGAGTCTGTGAACTTGGATATTAAAAAAAAGTTATACCTCTAACCTTTTGTTTCCTTTGTAATCCTACATATTTTTTTTAAGATAAAAGAAAAGGTTCATAGCCATTATCAGAACATCAAAGAGTTACAAAAAATTGTTATGAACCCCTAATCTAGGTTCAAATACAAAATCCTCTCTTTGGCATTTAAGGCCTTCACAATCTTGGCTCCATCATATCTTTTGTACCTTATTATATGTGATTCCACTTAATATATTATATAGTCCAACCAAAATATACTTATTAAACTTTCACCCGTACAGCATTCCATTCTCCATGTCTGCCTTTGCTCTATCTCCTCCAGTGATGATACCCTTCCTCACTTCTATCTGACAATCCCAAATTACCTTGAAGATTAAATTTAAATACCACCTACTTACATGAAAAACTCTGTAATCATCCTCTTGTATATAAAAAAACTTTTCCCTCATAGATTGTGAGCTGCTTTAGAACAGGACTATTTTTTGCCTTTCTTTGTGCCCTGGTGCTTAAAGCAGTGCTTAGTACTTAGTAAACACTTAATAAATGTTTTTTGACTGGACCTTAAATCACTTTCCTTCAACTGCTAATGACTTCCATTCTCCCAAAATAAGTTTCTTCTTATTTTTTTATCTATCTATCTACCTTATATATGCTTAGAGAGGAACAAGTCTCCCCTTGCAGTAACAAGCTGGGACTGTTTCAGTTTGTCTGTTTATCCCAAGTGCCTATCACATAAAGGAATTTAATTAGTGCTTATTGACTGATTGATTATCATTGATCCTTCTTCAAATTTGGTACTTCAAATTGAGCAAATTACTCCTGAAGTGGTTTTACTAGAAAAGAGTCCAACAGGATTATTGTGCCTCCCTTAATGCAGCATAAGATTACATTGGTGGTTTGGGTTTTTTTTATTTGTTTGTGTTTGTGTATTTGACTTCTGTTATCACATTGTTGACTTAATAAACTTTTTGTCCTCTAAAAACTCTAGGTTTTTCAGGCAATTTTTTTCTTTAATCATATTTTCCATTGTTTTACTTGTGGTGACATTGGGAGTTTTTTTAGCCTAAATATAAGATTCTAAGTTTATCTTTTTTTAGTTTCATGCTTTTAGATTTGATGCCACATTACAACTAAGAGAAATCCTTTTTGCAACAAGACTGTGTCATACTGTAATAGCTTTCCTCCTTTTCTGTTCCATGGGCACATTGGATTAATATCCCATCTTTTCCTTCATCTGTGTCATTGATAAAATTTGTAAGCAACAGGACCAAGAATAGATTCCTAAATTAGTCAATTAAGAGATTTCTTCTCAAGCTAACATCAACCCATAAATAATTATTTAAGAGGTCTGGTTTAGGAACCACTTCTAAATCCACCTACCTATATTATTATCTAGGCCATATCTATCTTTTCTTCTAGTCTCTCATTCTTATGGAAGATTTTGTCAAATGTTCTGCTGTTATCTAGGTCAGGTATGTTTGCAGAATTCTCTTGACCTACCAAGCTTTAGTAATCCTGTTAAATAAGGAAATTATGTTAATCTGGTATGACTTGGAATATTTCATTTTGACATTTCAGCATATACTATGTATAGGCAACTATGCTAAGAACTAGGAATATAAAGATTTTTCAAAAAATGTTCTTACCTTCAAAGAGCTTGTCATCCATGGAGAATAATCAGTCAAAAAGCATTTATTAAGCTCCTAGTATATGTCAAGCATTGTAATAATTGTTGGCATTACCACAGAAGCATATGCTACTCCTTTCCCTCAAGGAGCCTACAATCTAATGGGAGAGGCTACAAGCAAACAAATGTGTTTTAACAACTTACATACAGGATAGATAAGGAATAATTAAAAGAGAGAAGGTACTAAAATTAAGAGGAATGAGAAAGCCTTTTTGAAGAAAATAGGATTTTAATTGGGATTTGAAGAAAGTCAGAAAATCAAAGTAAAGCAAAGAAAATTCCAGACATGGACTACTACCAGAGAGAATATCTGGAGCCAGGATGAAGGTATAATAAAATATGCACACTTAACTATTAGAATACAAATAAGAATATAAGTAAAAGATGATTTGAAATGTTCAGGGAAGGAGGAATCACTTATAGTTAGACACAGAACATTTCAGGGGTCAGTATCTTGTACTGCGCCTTGAAAGAAAAAAAAAATTTCAGATGGAAATAAGAAAGGGGTTATATCATTCATGGAGTACAAATATGTACATACATATAAAGATGGAGGAGTTCAGTACAGGATCACAGAAAAACTAGGAGTTCAGTTTATGCTGTATAAATTACCCAATATAAAACACATTCTCAAAGCAGTTTGACTGTATCAGAGGGTTTGGAAAAATATGTTGGAATTAAGTATGGGGAGATAGAACAAAACCAGATTCTGATGGATTTGGGCCTCCAGGCTTAAAGAGTTTGACATTATCCTGTAAGAAACCACAAAGGAACTACTACTAGTTTTGACTAGGAAAATAACAATGTAATGATAGGATTTTAAAATTAGCTTGACAGAGTGTATAGGATAGGTTGGGGGAATGAAGAACTGGAAGCTATTTGCAGGCACAAGGCGACAAGGGTCTGAATTAGGGTGTGGTAGTCCAAATGGAAAGGGAAAACAACAGGAAAAAGATATTTCAAGGAAAAAAAATGACAAATTTGATGACTGACTTATGGAAGCTGATGAAAGAATTAGTCATGATTCTAAGGTTTCAAGTTTGGGTTATGGGAAGAATACAATTACAGAAATACAAGGCTTCAGGTTTGGGTTATGGGAAGAATACAATTACAGAAATACAAGAATACAATTTACAGAAAGGCAAGTGAGCTGAGAAAGTTAATTTTCATAGGAAGATGAGTAGTTTTACAAGTTAGATTTGAGTTAACAGCAAAACATCCTGCCAACTGGCAGACAGCTTGAAATAGAGGACTGAAACTTGGTAGGGAAATATAGATTTAGGCGGTATCGGTATAGAGGTAACCATGGAGCTCAAAGATCTTTATAAGTTATCTAGTTCTCCTATAATTTAAAGCTTAGGAAACATGCCTTGAAGGCCTAAATGACTTATTCAGACTAACTTAGCAAGTTAAAGCTGAGAAGAGGGTATGACTCCATTCATTTATCTTTCTTCTCAAGCCTGATGCTTTGTAGTTGAAGCTATAGGAATTGATGAAGGAGTGTAGAGAGTAAAGAACAGAGGGGAAAGCAGTGAACCTTTACTCATACAACCACTGAGAAGTCCAGTTCAAATGCTATCTTCTTCAGAAAACCTTCCCCGTGCGTTCTGTCTGAGGAGCTAACCTATAGGCTGGTAAAACCTTAGTTCAAGTACTGCTTCTGACACCCATTCACTGTGAGATTCTGCAGAAGCCACTTAATTTCTAAGTGTTATAGCAGAAAAAATACTGCTTGCATTGGTAGACCGTTTCTTTGTGTGAAAATTTCCCTTCCTAATAAAAAATCATAGGTCCATACTTTACTAAAACTTCTCCAATGTAGGTATTATATGTTATTTTATAAAAAGTTATTTGTATAAAGGGTCCCTACTTGATTAGAAGCATCATTAATAAACTTATGTTTATTAAGCATCTTCTATGTGCAGAACATTGCACTAGCCCTGAGATGAAGTGGCTCATTATGTTTTGGCTTTCTTGTGTTCTTTAACAATTGTTGCTCTTTATCACTAAGATGAAAGGCCTGCTTAGTAAAAATTGTGATTGTTGAAGATGTTATTGATTTTACTGATAAGGTTACAGAGCCAAAAGATAATGAAAAACGTGTTATACCTGGATTTCATGCTCATATTTTTTTTTTTTTTTTTTACTTCTGGAAAAAAAATCACTTCCAGTAATTTTTTTTTCAAATTGAACTAGATAAGCACTCATTCTGTGTTATTTCTATACTTTTTTATTTCATAACTATTAGTATATATTCTTATCTCCACAAAAGGCAACCACCTAAGTTATAGATTTTTGTTTCCACTATCCAAATTATTAGGTTTGATAGAACATTCTATATAGGCTTTACAATACTGAGCCAAATCTTGTAAGAATGAATTTAATAGGGATAAATATAGAGATTAAGTCAACTTAACAAATTATAAAATGGGAGATGTAACTAGGTAATGGTTTGTCAGATAAAGAAATCTAGTGTTCCACAAAATATCAAAGACCATCTATTCTAACCCATAACTGAATAAGCATCCCATTTACAATATATGCTACAAGTAGCTATCAGACTTCTCTCTGCTCAAAGCATTCTATTGAGAAGAATTCTAGTATGTTTCCAGAAAATCTATGTCATTTTTCAATCATTAGAACTTATTTTCTTGCTTTAAGATTAAATCTGTAAATTATTCCCACTGAACTTTGTGCTGAACTCTGAGACCAAACAGAACAAATCTGTTCCACATAACTTGACAATTCTTCATACATTTAACAATTGTCATCATTGCAGTCCTAAGGCTTCTCTTCTCCTATCTAAAAATCCCTGACTCCTTCAGCCAGTCCTAAAATCTTTTCTTCCCATTTTTCCCTCTTCTTATATTCTCTTTCCATACATGCATCTTGCAATCTAGCTATGCTGACCTTCCTTTTGCTCCTTCCACAAGCTCTATTACTTTGCATATATCCCACCTCTGTGCCTTTGCATTCATTGTCCTCCGTGCCTGAGGTACTCTACTCTTCCCTCTCAACCTCCTACTCTTAGAATCCCTGACTTTCTTTAAGACTCTACTAAAACCACCATCTCCTCCAGGAGGCCATTCTGGATCCTAGCAACTGTTAGTGTTATTCCTTCTAATGTGACCTTTTATCCACAGTTTTTACTTTATATGTTCTGATTTACATAAAGTTCCCAAGGACAAAGAATGTATCTGCTTTTTCCTTGAATTTCCAGTGCTTAGCATAGTACTTAGGACATGATAGGTGCAAACATGAGAAGAATGGCTGACACATATGGACATAATAGGGAATTTCAAAGATCTTTTTAGGCTAAACTATCTGTTCAAATGAATTAAAAGAATTAAATTTCATTAATTTCAATTAACCTTATGTTTGAAAATGATTTTGTAAATCTTATTTCACACGTCCAAGACTGCAAAGATGTAAATATAGAGCATTTCCCCAGAACAGGGAAATTTAGGTGGAATGTTAGCTTAACATGTCAACAGTATTATATGATAATCAAAAAAAGCTCATGAATAAGTTAACAATGAAATGTGGCAGCAAAAAAGGTAATATTATCTTGGACTGCATTAAGAGAGACAGAACTTCCAGAAATACACACGATAGTCCCTTTGTAATATACCTTGAGCTTCCTTTTGCAGTTGAAGAAGAAACTGGAGATTTTAGCTTTGAGAATAGAAGATGTGAGGAACAGGGGGAAGGAAGATAGATTGCATGATAACTGTTTTTTAGCTATGTGAAGTTTTTCCATAGTTTTCAGTCATTGGAAGGGCTGTCATGTGAAAAAAGTTATACTTATTTTGTTTGAATCCAGAGTACAGAGTAAATGAAGCAAATTTAGGCTTTATGTAAAGAAAACTTCTTAACTATTAAGAGTTGTTCAAAAGAAGTATGATTTCTGTTAGGGCATAGTAACTTTCCTTTCACTGGAGATTTTCAAGTAGGGGGTGGATAACTATCAAATATGTTATAGTAGAGATTTTTTTCTCTACTTGGATTGAATTGGATGCTGAGCTTCCTTTCAACTGTATAATTCTGCGATTATTGAAATATTTGGAAGGATGATTAAAGGGATTAGAATTTTATTCCTGCCTAAACACATAGAGCATTAAGAACAATAGTTAGAAGTTGCAGAAAGGCAGATTTAAGCTTATTGCAAGGAAAAACATTGTAATGAATTTTTTTTCTAACAATTTGAACCCTAGCTAATCAGCTAGAATTAATTTTGACTTTACTTTGTGTAAAGAATTTAGGATATTTTGAAAAATCAATCTTAATGTATATGTTTTTTATTCATAGTTTTATCATCCATAATGGAGTTTATGAAGGAATTCAATCTAATACTCTTCTAGGATATAAGTACCTTCTAACAGTATCAAATTAAATATCATCATTATATTTAGGATTTGGGGAAGTGGGAATGAGGTTGGGATTTTTGTAACCCTATTTCATTTTATTAAGTAAATAGAATAGTAGTTGGGTAACTAGAAATAATGTAAAACTTAGCTTTATCAAAATCTTAATACTGAAGCATAGTACTCTACCTGAGAAGTGCATTAAACTTTTTGCTTCTCCATGTTATTTTTAAAATTCTACCATACAGAATCCCAGAGCTGGAAGAGACTTCAGAAATCTTTACTATACAATCTTTTGTTGGTTGAATATTCTATGACAAACTAAGTGAACTCATTATTTCCCCCTTTATATTAAAAAGAATGAAACATAATAAATACTGAAAAACTATCAGTCTAGCTATATTTGAGAATTTGATGGAGCAAAGATACTTGGTACAGCTAAAAACATTCTGGTGCTCATTGGAATTCTTGAACCTCCTTATGCTTCCTTTTGACAATATCTCATATTACTAAAAGGGTTTCTTTTTTGCCTCAATACATTGTATAGTTTTGGAATTAAGATTGCTATAGAAATTACAATATAGAATTTTCTAGCTTCCTCTACAAATAGTTTACTAAAATGGTACATTTTTATCTATCATTTGATGATTTACATATACATTTTTTCTATTTAAAATACAACTTATCTAACATTCAAATCCAAATGTAATTCTGTTCAGAAGTTCCAAATAAGTTTTGCTCACATAAATATTTTATAAAAGCAAAACAGAAATAAAAACTGTAAGTCTCATTAATTACTAATTAATAATTTGGTTTTAGTTGAAATTCAACTTAAAACAGTTGATCCAAATAGATGAATAGATCATAATGAGATATTTTCTAGGTTTTGGGAATGAATAAAATTTACTTATAAAAATCCTTACATAAACATCATATATGTATAGGCAGCGAGGTGACATAATAAAGTACTAGAACTTAAGTCAGCAAGAGTTCAAATTTTACTTCAGACTCTTATTAGCTAATAGGCAAAAGGACTAAGATAATCAGCAAGTCACATTTGTTCTTTTAATCAACAGAAATCATTGAAGAGTTTTGCATATATTTCACCTCTTTTTCTGAGAAATATAACCAAATTAATTAATGTTGCCTCCAGAAAAGGAGTTTCAATTCACCATACTTTTGCTTTCCAGATCATAACTTCCTTCCCAGGTCATTATTTCTTTTTATGCATTATCTCTTCTTTATCAGAACATAAGCTTCTATGAGAAATGGGACTGTCTCCTTTTATTTGTATATTCAGTACTTATTTAATGTATTATAGTTGTTAATATTTTCCATTCTTAAATGATTTTTCCAAGCAGTATTTATGCTTGATCATATGGAACTATAGAATAACATATGTAGTAGCAATATTGATAATATTAATGGTTGACATTTATTTAAAAAGGGGGGCACACTTCTTTTCAAACTGCTGTACAAGTCAGATGAAAGAAAAGTCAACTAAATCAAATTAAAATCCCTTTTTTATTTTCTGAATTACTACCACTAAGTCAATTTGACTTCTCCAGGCCTTGGTATTCCTCGGGTATAAAATAGAAAGAGGGAGATAACTTCTAAGATACTTCCAATTTTAAATCACATCATCATCATAATATTAATGATGATAGATAGGTAGCATATACATATATATATATATATATATATACTTGTACATATATGTGTGTGTGTGTGTGTGTTACATACAAACACAGACACAAAGTGCTTTAACTCTTTAACTTTATAAATATTGTTTCATTTGGTCTTCCCCAAAACCCTAGAATGTAGGTGCTATTATATTCCCACTTTATAGATGAAGAAACTGAAGCATGAAGAGGACATTACTTGTCTGGGGTCATATAGCCATTGAGTAAATATGTTGTCCTTTATTCTTAAAGAGAACCAAAATGATGTCACTATGATAGAATCTAATTATAGTATGTCTGACTATGACTGATCAAGACCACTCTGAGCTTGGGATGCTCTGCCATGGGTGAGATACAAATAGTCCTTATGAACACTTGGGATGGCTTCTCTAACTTTTCATATCCCACATTTCTCCTGAGCTAATGCAATTCTGCTTTGCTCATAGAGCCCAGCACCTTCTCTGAGGAGAGCACTCCATGCTAGGTGGTCGTGTGCCAGTGTCTCACCTGTGGCTGCAAGAAGCTGTAGCATATACAGTGGCCCCCTCCAATAAACCATTTCAGCAGATAGGTAAATCAGGTTGAGGGATCTCAAACCCTATGAGGAATTAGGGGAGTGTCTGTTCCAAGTATGTAAAGACTTCCTTTGGTAGAACAGACAGATGAAAACGAATTTTTTCAATGACTATGAAAGCAGGTGTAGCAGGTGTTGTGAAACACTTAGAGCTTGGTTAGACATCAAGGATACCAAGGTCATCCACTGCATCTTGAGTCATCACCAGCTGTCATGATTCTGTTCTGCCACTGGACAGTGTTGGATCTGGAAGAATGAGGCTGATGAATTCTTAAATATTTAAAGCACTCTATCCATTGTACCCCCTAAAATACAATTTTATGACTTTCAGTTAAGATATTAGAAGAACATTTACTTATAATGGCAATATATATATATATATATATATAAAACCCTACTGCTATTGGTTTTTCATTATGTCTAGTTCTGTCAGTTTTGTTTTTCTGTCATAGATACCCAAGACAATCTGGTAAAGTATATGGACCCAGTCTCAGATAGAGAGATAAATATAGATATATAGATGTATTCATATATCTAGAAAGATGTAAAACAATTCTACATGTGTGCTTTTACAATTTAAAAAAAAATTTAAGTACAGCAACTTGTTGAAATGATCTAGGCAACTTTGTCAAACTCTGTTGGTTGTATACTGATTTAGAAAACCACAGATTGGGGCACCTAGGTGGCTCAGTGGATAGAGCACCAGCCCTGAATTCAAATCTGGTCTCAGACACTTAACACTTCCTAGCTGTGTGATCCTGGGCAAGTCACTTAACCCCAGCCTCAGAAAAAGAAAGAAAGAAAGAAAGAAAGAAAGAAAGAAAGAAAGAAAGAAAGAAAGAAAGAAAGAAAGAAAGAAAGAAAGAAAGAAAGAAAGAAAGAAAGAAAGAAAGAAAGAAAGAAAGAAAGAAAGAAAGAAAGAAAGAAAGAAAGAAAGAAAGAAAGAAAGAAAGAAAGAAAGAAAGAAAGAAAGAAAGAAAGAAAGAAAGAAAGAAAGAAAACCATAGATTAACATTATCTGTGTTGTATTAGATTTTTATATATTGTCAAATATTTTTCTGTGAATGTCTTTGAAATAAGGCTATTCTGACAACATGAATTCATATGCATCACTAATAGAACTCAAGAAAATAAACTCAACTCTGAAAACAAATTTGTTACCCCACTCCCCTCTTTAAGACATTTGTGTATAGCTCAACTGTTTTCCAGGATAAATGATCATTGTTAATATAATAATGAAAACATATGGGTACCTGTGGAATTATTTTTTTTATCCTTGATTCTGTCCACTACTCTTTGTCACCCAAAAAAATAGCTTTGCTTTTCTTTCTCTTTCTTTCTTTCTTTCTTTTTTTTTTTTTTTTTTTTTTTTTGCTGAGGCAATTGGGGTTAAGTGACTTGCCCAGGGTCACACAGCTAGGAAGTGTTAAGTGTCTGAGGTCAAATTTGAACTCAGGTCCTCTTGATTTCAGGGATGGTACTCTATCTACTCCACCACTTAGCTGCTCCAAAAGTAGCTTTTTTATCAAAATAATTTTTAGCAAAATTTCATTATCATCTAAGTTTTCATAGTGTATAAATTATTATTTTTATTTTAAATTTTCAACTCCAAATTCTCTCTCTCTCTTCAGCCCCTCTACTCTCCTTTGATTTGATAAGAAATATGGAACCCATTATACATTTTCATAGTGTCTAGATGTTAATATAGATTTTTAATTCGAGTTCAATATAGACAAGGATTCATCATAGTACTAGGCATATGGAATGAATTGCATAACATGATATGTAATATTCTTTTAAATCTTGGCTTCAGTGCTTTAGGCATACCCTCACAAAAGATAAAAAACTAAAAGTGTTTTAAGAGCTATTCACTCAAGCTTATTTTATAGTTTAAATGTCTCATGTCATGAATATGTAGGAAGAAGCTTAAACAAATCGTTTGAATTGTTAAACAATCTTCTTGCACTTGAAATAGAAAAGTACATTAACTTTATATAGCAAATACTATATGGTAACAAGAATCAGGCATTTTTATTTTATAGAAATTGTTTCTATGAACAAGTCCTGATCACAGTATATTATATTTGACTTTTCAAACTGGAAGCTTATAAATGAAAGCAGCACAAAACATTGTTTTTGTATTCAACCTTTATATGATATGAAAATAGCCTACAACTTTTTTGTAAAGGTTCCTTTGACTTATTAAAAACTCGCCCCTATTGTTTGCAATTATGTCATGTAATAGATTTAATTATCAAGTATTAGGCCTAAAGGACACTTATTTTGTTTTGTAGATTAATTTGAAAAAATAAAAATGAATATAAGGAAATATTTACTTGCATTTTTTCCCCAAGTAAGAACATTTTTAAAACTGTTATAATTTTTGAAAAGCAATTTTCATCATGTAAGAATATAGAATCATTTTTCATAAGCAAGGGTTTTGACATTCTGTCACTATACACTGAAAATCTAGAAGTCATTTCTGATAATTTGGGCTATTTGTATACCATAGGAATTCTTTAGCATTAGTTTCTGAAAATTCAAGTTTTTAAATGGGGAAAAAGTGATAAAGTAAGCCTACAAAGGATAATTAGATTAGATCATTAAATCACCAGTCAGAATTATACAGGAATCCTAACTATGTTACCATCATTTTTGATACCATAGAGGCTGCCTATTATTCCAAGCTCTTTTAGACTAATTTGTCACTAAATTTGTCATTTAGTCCTTGAACTCACAATACCTAGCATAGTCCTTTACATACAATCAGTACTTGGTAAATGTTTATTGATTTGCTGTTTGGTGTCAGGTAATTGCTTTATGCCCATTTAGCTCAAAGATAAAGGTATCTCCCTGTACTAGACAGCAAGCAATCCAATATAGGCCAAACGTGTAATAGTTCTATACATATTTCCTTATTTATGATACTTCACAAGAAAAATCAGATCAAAAAGGGAACAAAATGAGAAAGAAAACAAAAAGCAAGCAAAGAACAACAACAAATGTGAAAACACTATGTTGTGATCCAATTCAGTTCCTACAGTCCTTTCTCTGGGTGCTGATGTCTCTCTTCATCACAAGATCATTGGAACTGGCCTGAATCACCTCATTTTGAAAAAAGCCATGTCTATAATAGATGATCATCATATAATCTTGTTGTCATGTATAATGATCTCCTGGTTCTTCTCATTTCACTCATAATCAGTTCTTGTAAGTCTCTCCAGGCCTCTCTGAAATCACCCTGCTGGTCATTTCTTACAGAACAATAATATCCATAACATTCATATTCCACAAATTATTCAGCCTTTCTCCAGTTGATGGGCAGAAACTCATTTTCTAGTTCTTTGCCACCACAAAAAGAGCCACTACAATTATTTTTGTACATGTGGGTCCCTTTCCCTTCTTTAAGATTTCTTTGGGATATAAGCCCAGAAGTAACACTGCTGGGTCAAAGGGTATGCAGTTTGATAACTTCTTGAATATAGTTCCAAATTGCTCTCCAGAATGGTTGGATCCATTCAGCACTCCACCAACAATGTATCAGTGTCCCAGTTTTTCCACATCCCCCCCAACATTTGTAATTATCTTTTCCTGTTATCTTAGCCAATGACAGAATGATTTTAAAGATACAAAAACAACATATGAATCATGATACTGCCACAGCACTGAGCATCATTTGCTTTCCAATGTAGGTTTCATTTGATCACTTTAAATTACATATATCATTTTTTTGACCCTTTTGTGGATTCAGGATCCTATCAGAGTGACATACTTCCCCTGGTATAGCTCACAATTAATGACTTACAGGCAACCCTTTAAATGATCAGTTATTTAAAGTAAGGAACTCTTCCCCATTGATTTAGTACTAATATTGATTGCTTTTGACATAACATGTATAAATAAATCTTTTCTTGGTCACAACCTCCCTGAACCTCAGCCAGTCAGTAAATATTTATCATGTACCTACTGTATGCCAGCACTGCTAAATTGAAAAGCAGAGAAGAGGGGGACTTTGTAACTCAGGTATCAAGATATGGAGTTCCACAGAATAAAAGCCAGATGGGAATGAAGAAATGGCTGCCCTGGGCATCCTTCTTAAATTTTAGGGGGGTCTAAGAAGAGTTTCCTGGCTGTCTGCCTTCTAGCCAGAGGGAAGGAAAGATCCCAAAAAAGGAACTACTGATGAGGGATGCGGTTCAGAGTTTGTGTGATCTTATCAGATGACAAGATTCTGTAGAACATGATGAAGTCTAAAAGAACACAGCCAACTGGGAAGTGAATTCAGTGCCTCTGTTTTCTCCTCTGTCACATACAGGATGTGAAAAGAAAAGAGAGATTAGTAGCACATACCTCCCTGGGTTATTGTAAGGATCACATCAGCAGACAACATGTAAAGCACTTTGCAAACCTAAAGCACTGTGTAAATGTTAGCTATCATTATTATGGCTGTTATTATGAAGTACTAGTTTATGAAACAGATAAATCTGAGAATTAACCCAATCCAGTTTATACTTAGCCTCACTTTCTTCTGTTCTTTCAGCCACAATTAATTTTTTATGGGCATGAAAAACAGAATGCAGATGAAATAAATAAAATGATTCTCTTACAATAACAGTTAGCATATGAAGTGCGGAACATAAAAATAATGAGTTCTAAAAGCCTGCTGATATAGAATAGGTCTTACATTGCTTATAGCAATATTTCTTGCTTTTCCTTTAGAATAATTGAAGTTTCCAGTGTGAAGATCAACATGCTATAAATGTTTAAAATCCCAAAGGGTGAATTGCTTGTCCATTTGCATAATCAAGAACCCTATTTATCTAAAGAGAATTAAATTAAAACCTGTATGTTTTAAATGATGCTGGAGGGTTAATGTGTGTGGTTTCCTATAGTTTTCCTTAATCAGTAAAACATAAAAGAGCTAAATGTTTGATAGAGCTTATTATAATTATCATGGGCTTTGTCGTAGTATTTAATGACTAAGTTTACATTTATGGTGGCATAAAGTCACTCTTAAATATGGAAAAACTCACAGAAAACAAATTTACAATTATTATGAAAAGCCTAGCTTTGTCAGACACCCTTTCCAGATCTTCACAATGCAAAGATCTTTTTCTACACTACTAAGTTCCTATGATATTTATTAGCTACAACTTTCTTGTGACTTTCTGCCATAATAATTAAATTTGATTATTTTTATTTTTATGCTTCCTAAGTTTTCACGTTTGTCTTTCTTGCTGAAATAGATGACAGGATCCACATAATGTGTTTTTTGTCTTTTACAATACCTGGCATGGTGCCTTGTTTTTAGGAGGTGGCGTATATTTGTATGTGTATATATGTATATAATATGTGAACATATGTACAACATAGATGTTTATAATATATTTTGCATGCTTGTTTGGGATTTGTACTACAAATGATTTTAAAAATAACTTGAAACAGTTTGTAAATTTAACTATGATGATATTGAAAAACCTGAACACACAGTATGAAAGTAGTAAAGGGAATACAGGTCATCAAATACATGAGATAAGCTTATTATCATAATTGAGCACTTTGATCCCAAATTTCCTGTCATTTATACAAAATAATAAATATTCTGTGTTCTGTAGTTTCATTGAGAGAAGAAAGCACAAATTTGTTAAAATGGATAGTAAATTCTGCCCATCTCAAGTTTTATATATCCAGCTCTAGCCTTTCTTTTCAATTTGTGCCATCATCACCAGCTGCTTCTTTGACATCTCAAATTGGATGGCCCATGGTCATCTCAAAGTTAACATGTTGAAAACAAGACTCTATCTTTATCTTTCCCTTCAACTCTGTCATGAACCTATCCTGCAAGGTCTTAGATATTCACATATTATTGTTACTCTGTGGCCCTTTGATTAGAAGCTCAACATAGATATCTCATTTCCCATTTAAATGAAGTCCACAAACCTTATTCCCTTCTTTTCACTTGTTTGTGTGTGTTTTCCTCCTCCATTAGATTGTAAGCTCTAAGAAAGCAGAGATTGTCTTCCCTTTCAATATTTGCATCCCTAGTGCTTAGCACGTATCTGACAATGGTAGGTGCTTAATAGGTTTTTATTTACTACAGATAATCTCACTATTCCAGTTTTACATGTGTGTTTAGACTTGGTAAAATACTGAACAAAGGTTTTAGGTGTAAAATATCTTTCTCCTTTCTCCTCATAATTCCTTCTCTTCTTCCTTCCCCTCCCATTCTATATCCAGCATGTCCAAAACAAAACTCATTATATTACTCCCCATATCCCTCTCTAGAATTTCCCTGCTTCTATCAAGGGAATCAGTTGTAACTAAGTCCTTCAATTTACCCAGATTTGTAACCTCAGCAGTCTAAATTACTTTCTCCTTCACACCACCATATATAGTTAGTTTCCAAATTTTTTTTGTTCTTCCACAATATCTTTCACATCCATCCCCTTCTCCTCCTTAGAGAATCATTATCTTAATTCATGTTTTTATTACTTCTTCCTTGAACTGTTACTATAGCCTCCTAATTAATCTTTCTGTTTGAAATCTTTATCCTCCAATATATCTTCCACATAGTTGCCATGGATGTTTCTAAAATACGGGTTTGATAATGTCACTCCTCTGCTTGCTAAGCTCCATTTGCATCCTGTAGCTTCTAGGATTACATATAAACTTTTCTATTTGACATTTTAGCCCTTTATATTCTGCTTCCCACCTCACTTTAAGAAATTGACCTCTTTGCTATTTATCATAAATAACACTCTGCCTCCATTTCCCTACCTTTGCACTAACTGATCTTTATTATAGCATATCGGATTACTTCTATTCTCTTTCCTTTCCAGTATTTTAAATAGCTGCCTAAAGAACATTCCCAAAGCACTCTTTCCCTTGTTCAGAAACTTTGTTACTTCTCATTGTTCCTAATTTAAAATACTGATCATCCTATCTTTCCATACTTATTTTGTAATACTGTTCTTTATGAATTCTATATTCTAGCCAAATTGGAGTTAATAGCTTGTAAACACTCCATTTCCCACCTCCTTCGAATATATAAAACAAAATCTTGTCTACCTCATTGAAAATCTTAAGTTCATATTTTTCTTTATAGCCTGACTCAAATACCATTTCCTTATGAGATCTTTTCTGATTTTTTCTCCTACTCCCAAGATATTAGTGTGCTATCCCTCTCTCCAATTCATTTTTTCTTATATTTATTTGCATGTATGTTATCTTTTTCCTGATAGAATGAAAATTTCTTAAAGGTTGTGTGCTCAACATCTTATTTGTTCAAACATTTCATTAGTAGCTGAATCTTTGACCCCATTTGGGATTTTCTTGGCAAGTATTGGAGTAGTTTGACATTTGCTTCTTCGCCACATTTTATAAATGAGGAAATTGAAGCAAATTGGGCAAAGTGACTTGCTCAGGGTTGCACAGCCAGTAAGTTTCTAAGGCCATATTTGAATTCAGAAATATGGGTCTTCAACTGTAATCTATGAAAAAAATACTCTAAATCACTAAAATCACTATTGGTTATTGAAATTCAAATTAAAAACCTCTGAGGTAGTACCTCATACCTATTTGGAATTTTAATTGCTAAACAGGATGAGTGAAAATAGATAAATTATTGACTAGTTTAATTTTGAACTGATCTAACTATTCTAGTAGGCCCAAATGGCTATAAAATAATGCATACTGTATGAGCAAACATTATCACTATTAGGTTTGTAACTCTAAAAGATCAAAGGAAAAAAAAGAAAAGGACCCATATACACAAAAAAATATTTATAGCTACTCTTTTTGTTGTGATAACAAATTAAAAATTAAAGGATAGAGGCAGCTAGGTGATAGAGTGGATGAAGCTCCAGCCCTGAAGTCAGGAGGACCTGAGTTCAAATCTGGCCTCAGATAACACTTCCTGGCTGTATGACCCTGGGCAAGTCACTTAACTCCAATTGCCTCAGGAAAAAACAAAAGGAAAGAAAGAAATTAAGGGGATAGCCTTAATCATCTAGAGAATGGACAAACAGGTTGTGGCATATGTTTATGAAGAAGTATTTTTATGCCATAAGAAATGAGAAAGGAGAATGGCTTCAAAAAAAAATGAAAAGATTTTTATAAACTGATGCAAAGTGAAGTGAACTGGATTAGAAAAAACAATTTTATAATGATGATCAACTATGATGATCAACAGCTGTCTGAGGAATATGATTCAAGAAAATAACATAGTAAGAAAAAAAAACTTCATGGTAATAAATGTTCTCCATCTATAGAAAAAGAACTGATGAATTCTGTTTCTCATTTTATTTTTCTTGCTTTTTTGGTGTGATATGGCTAATATGAAAATGGTTTATACTGTTTCATATGTTTAATTCATATGTTACTTGTTTTTCTTAGTGATGGTGGGAGGGAGAAGAGGAAGGGAATTTGGAACTCATTTTTTTTTAAAGTTAAAATTAAGTGAGTAATAAGTATTTAAATTTTTAAAAAAAGAAATATGGGTCTTGACTCTAGGTCTGGCATTCTACCACTGTGTCACCTAGTTGTCCCTGCATCTCAATACGTACTTTATAAACATTCATTTAAATTAAATTTCATTGCCTTATCAGGAAGAAAAGTAAACATTGTGAGAAATATCTTTATGATAGCTGGACTTTATTTATTTATTATTTATTTAAATTGTTTTTATTTGTTATTAAATCATTTATTAAATTATTATTTATTTAAATATACATTCTACTCTAGAGAGATACTGACAAAAATAAAGATATTGACTTGTAAAGTTTGCCTGATACATAACAGTTACCAGAAGCAACATGCTGAATATAGAGTCAAAAGCACTAAAAGGAGACTGATCTATAATATTTAGTCCCTATGTGACTAGAGGCAAATCACTTAACTCCTCTGGACTTGTTTCCTCGTCTGTAGGATTTGGACTAGATTCCTCTGGGCTCCCTTCTAGCTTGAGATCTATAATCCTGTGTTTTGTTGACTCTGAGGACCTTTAAAGTCTCTTCTAGTTCTCTGTTTATGAGGAAAAGTAGGAAGAGACCAAAAGAACACAGAAAATACATTAGCCTGCAAAATTTTAATTTCTTTGCCATAAAAGAGTCATATTAGTTAAAGGTATAGAGCATAATCCTATTTGCAAAACATTATTGAAAAGAAGGATAGAATTGATCATGAAATATAGTGAAAAGCATTGAGGCAAAATGGCCCTAGAGAGAGTTTGGTATGAGACCCAGCTAACCCAGACCAACTGAGAACTTTTTGGAAATGTATTTAAAAGAAAAGCATTAAATGAAATATCTTCTAGTGCTTTTTATATAAAATTATTCTCATAAATGATGATAGTGGAACCCCCACACTTGGACCTGGCCAGTGTCAGTTCCTGATAAAGAAAAGGCAATGTCGAGAAGTGACTGTATCTTGTAATACATGTACCAAAAAAAAAAAAAAAAAATCTTTGCTGGAAATATCACAAAGTACTTGGATCAATTATCACACTACCTCAAAGGCAAAAATTGTAAGCAAATGGCTAAAGGATCAAGGACATATACATACATGGTGTGTGTGTGTGGTGAGAAAGTAATATGTAACTACAATCCTTCTAACTTTTTCCATCTATGTAAAAATAGAGAAATGCTTTATACAGGAAAATTTGAGGAAAGACGAGGTAGGCTTTCAGAAGTAATTTTCTATAGCTGATTGATCACATTTGTAGAGTACTACTATCAATTTAAAGATTGCAATATCTCATTGTATATATAGCTTGCTGATTTAAAAAAAAAATTATTTGATTGGGTAAACCAAGACAGCCTTTTAATACTCTCCTCACAAATTGTGTCTTCCTATCATATCATACATTAGTTTATTACATATGTGACCAGGAAGATAATCTTGAGAAGTTACCAGGGGAATATATCAGTATCAAGTAAAGTTTTAAAATAAGCTAACATATGCTAATCTGTGGAATTAATTACTGTTGTGGAAGCTATCTTGTACAGAGTTCAAAAAACATTTTTTTTGAGTAGTGAGATTTTTCCAAAAGCTCCATTTTGCAGATAAATCTATTATTACTTCAAACAGGAAACATTGTACAACTTCTTAAATAGATTAGCCTCACTATTCACACTGTGAGAAACATGTGTGTATATTTAAAGAGGGGGGAAGGGAAGGGAAGAAAGGAAAATATAAATTGCCCAGATTATGACATGTAGTTAAGTGAGCAGCCCATTTAATCAGTTTATATGTATCATACCCATGCATTGTAAAAGTGAGTTTGTCCCATAATTTGGTAGAAGGAAAAGATTTGCTCAAATAATATTGAAGTTATGTAGCACTTTAAATAATTGTAAGTTCCTCACTGTCCATCTTTGCAATACCAATATTGTTCCCTTCCCCAATATACTACAAATCATCAATCACAATTTTGAAAGAAGCAAAACTGCATTAGAATGAAAAGGTAATGAAACTATGTATAGTAGCCAGTTTTAATGTGTTTCCACAAAGTTAAAGTTTTCAAGGAATGATATTAAAGAATTCAGAGACATTTATGATTGAAGAAGGATTGAAGGCTGGTCATGTAGTGGTAATAAGAAATCTCAAATAGACAATCCATTTACTACATTATTATTCCTTGAAAAAATTGGTTCTTTTCCAAACCAAAGACCTCCAAAATACTGGGTGAATCTACTGTGGAAAATATACAGGAAAAAACCCAAGTATTTGACAAGCTAAGACAGTGGGAAAAGATTATAGTCTGAATTGGCAAAAGGTATGCCAACATCAGTAATATCATGAATGTAACTTCCATGGCATCATGCTCCAATACTTCATAATAGATTGGAAGTAATACTGGGTTCTCAAAACTTATCGAAGGGCCTCAACTGAAAAACCTTCAAGTACATACTCAATACAAACTGTCTTCATAGCACTAGCTAGCCCTTACTAAGTTATGAATTGCTCACTGATAAATATTGGTATAGAGTGAAGCATTCATGATAAGATGTGTGATAAGATGTGGCTAATTTGTTGGGGTGTGTGTGTGTGTGTGTGTGTGTGTGTGTGTGTGTGTGTAGGAGGGGTTGAAGGATCATTAGAAAGTGACAAAAATGAAATTTAAAAATCAATAGAATGTTTACTTAAAAGAACCTTAATACCAGAAGTTAGTTCTCCATAAAGATAAAAATTTTGACCACAAGCAGTCATGAAATGATCTATTAACAGTTGGATAGGTTGTAATCTAGGAAGAGAGTTCCCCCAAAAATTTATATTACAGGTCTTTTTCTTAATGTCAGCCTTTTTTTTTTTTTTTTTTTTTTTTAAGTAGGGCAATCATTATTCAATGATATACACATTGAATCATATGTTGTTGTTCAGTTGTGTCCAACTGTCATTACCCCATTTTGGATTTTCTTGGCAAAGATAATGGAGTGGTTTGCCATTTCCTTGTCCAGTTCATTTTACAGATCAAGAAACAGGAAAACAAAGTTAAATGATATCTAGTACATGTTTGAGGCAGATTTTGTACTCAGGTCTTCCTGACTACTGGCCCCATGCGCTATCTACTTTGCCATGTAGCTACTTTAATATGCATTGCATGTAGTGGGTGTTTAATGGATGGCTTTTGGTTGAATAAATGAATGAATGACTTTTTACATATCTCCTAATTTTCTATAAAGTTTAAGTAAAAGTTTTAAGAGTAAATCTAGGTTGATATCCCTTTCTCTTATAATCATAAAAACATTCAGCATTTTGTTTTGTTTTTTTGTAACAAAAACAATTCTTAAAGCATCAACAAATTGCATAAATATGATACTTATATAAACTAACATTTTGCTATGCAGTGAATTAGGAAATGAAAATGGGGAAGAGAGTCTAGATCTTTGATTTTCCTGGTGTAAGAAACTCCATTTACGAGCACAGTTTAGTACATTTTCCATAACATGCATGTATTCTTAAAGAGTTACAGGACTACTGAAAGGTTAAATGACTTTTACTGTTTCTCACATAACTAGGATATATAAAAAGGCAAATCAACAAGAGTTTATAAAGCATTAACTATATGCTAAACACTTTGCTATGTACTAAGGATACAAAGAAAAGCAAATGAAAGATTATTCCATAGAAGCTCACAGTCTAATGAGAGAGACAATATGTAAACAACTACATACAACTATGTATTTCGATATATACCTGATAAATTAGAAATAATAGTCAAAATATTAACCATTAGTGGGATTAGGAAAGACTCCTGTTAGAAAGGATTTTCATTTGTAACTTGAAGGAAATCAGGAGGTGGAAATGAGGGAAGAGAGGATTCCTGGGAAACAATCAGGGCAGGGTAGGGAGCTAGGAAATGGAATGTCTTGCAAGAGCAAAGCAAGGGGACTAGTGTCACTGTGTCCTAGAGTATATGAAAGGGAGTAAAGTATAAGAAGTCTAGAAAATTGGGGAAGGACCAAATGATGGGCTTTGAATGTTAAACAGAAGATTTGAAGTGATAGGAGCCAAGAGTTTATTGAATAGAAGATTACACTGCTGTTCAAATCACCTACTTTTTGGTAGCTCATTCTGACAATTAATGAACTAGAGTAAAGAAAATCCTAAAGCAGGGATGCTCACTGGCAGACTACTAAATAAATAGTCCAGGTGTGAGATTAGGGCCAATACCAGAAATGTAAAAGGAGAGAAAAGGGAATATTTAGAATTATTACAAAGGTAAAATTGGCAAAATTTGGCAACAAAATGGCTAGGATAGGTGAGAATGAGGAGTGAAAGATGATACTTAAGTGCTGAGCCTATGTGACTAGGATGATGGTGGTACTTTAAATAGTAATAAGAAAATAGGAGAACAAGTGAGACAAGAATAATGAATTCTATTTTGGACATGTTTGGACATGATTCCTCCAAAACAACTGTTTCAAGATGTTCAATAGCCATTTGGAAATAGGAACCTGGAGGTCAGGAGAAAGGGATAGAATTCAATAAATAGATCTGATATTACTGAGAGTTAAGAAGAGAGTAAGAGGAAAGGAAGTATTATAGATTGCATTCTCAAAAAATTTGGTTACAAAAGAGAGAAGAAATATAAGATGGCAGTTTGTGGGAATGGATGGGTCAGGTGAGGATTTTTGAGGATGAGCATTTGGCATATTTGTAGTCAGTAAAAAAGCAGGTAGTAGAAAAAAATTTGAAGGTGAGTAAGAATGATAGAAGGGGAAATCAAGTGAAATGAGTGAAAGAAGATGTAGTATTAAAGGGCATACAAGTAATATGAGATGAAGAGAGAGCTTTCACTGTCTGGTCTTAATTTTTTTCACTGAAATTTATATAATGGAATAATTATTTGATTAAGGGGATGTAAAAAAGGATTGTCTGGCTGTAGTGATGGCTCAGTTAAGATTAGATAAGATAAATTTGTAATGTATATACAGTCGGGAGTCTGTGATTTTCTCCAGTTTCCTTCATCAGTGAATGAGTAGGAGTAAAGACAGAAGATGCTAAGAGTAATTTAAGACTGAAACTTGGTAGGGCAAGATTGACAGTGAGATAATGGTACAGATGTCTTGAGAAAAGTCAGTAGAAAGCTTAACTAGTTCATTAAGGGCCCAAGATAAGGAAGGGAGAAAAGAATAACCAATGCAGGAATGATGGGCTAGAAAAGAACTGAAAATTTGAAAATAGATGTCTTAGTGAGGATGGGAAAAGAGGGCATAGGGTTGCAATGTAGAGGGAGATGTGAAATGACAATAGATTCTGATCTGATAAGGGAATTCCAAAGTTCATAGATATGATAGTAGTGCATTTATAGGTAGTAAGTAACCCATTTCATGATTGTATGATTTTATGTGTAATTGAGGTTAGAGGAGTATTTGGCCAAAATGTGTAGTTTGAGGATAGGAATGTACACACTTAGGGGCAGGTTCAATCAGGTTATCTATGAAAGGAGTGTTACACAATGACATTTAACTTTTTTGATAGCAAGCAATACAGAACAAGAATTCAGTAATGAAGGGAGCATAATAGAATGACTTTTTTCTTCTAGAAGCCAAATCTTTCCACCTGTGAACCAGCTCTGTATCAGTTAAGCTACACAGCTTCATATAATAGAATATTCAGTTTTAAAATGTAGCATTTTATCCAACTTAAATACTTGAGATAATTTCTAGAAACATTGTTAGATTTTATCTTTTTACTAATTAGATTTTTAACAGGTTTTTTTTTTTTTTAATTTTTGGTGCAGATTATAATGAGGCATATAATTTTAAATGCCAAAAAGTTTCAGTTTTCAAATATAGCCCTTTGACATTAAGTAGAAAGGTTAAAGCAGTAATTATTAAAATGAATACTTAACATGATCTATAAATAACATTCTGTATTTACAATAGTCAACATAGTAGAAAAAAATGTAATATATTTAGGAAAGTTAATAGCTAATTTAAGTGTTCATTTTTCTATTTTTATGGCTTTCTATCTTTCATACTGCTAAATATTTTAAGTATTTAATTTAGTATTTTAACATTATGGTATTATAAAAAGGTAGAAATTATTTCTTCCTATAGTCTCTTGAAAAGCAATTGTAATGATATTAAAACAGTTATTACTCACTTAATATTCCAGTTTAACCTGTAGTAGTTTCCTGTGATCTGATATTCTTGCTCATTCTTTATTCATTTCCTTGATGTCAAATATGTATTTTTATAATTTTATGTATGAAATTTTATGATATACATCAATTAAACCCCATAATTTTGAGGAAAGAATTTATCTCAGACAATCATGAATATGTTGACTGTCATAGTTTGGTATGTGAGATATGTTTATAATTATCAGGTACATATAGTACATGCATCCCATTTAATAAAATAAGCCAGAGAATGTTCAAGTTATTTGATTTCTTCTTCTTATCAAATACTAATACCATGATCTCTAAAAAAAAAAGCCACGTGTTTATACCTCAGTAATTATATTATCTTTTCTTGCCTTTTAAAAGTCTTTGTCATTTGTTTCACTACCACTTGTTTTGAAATGTTGCTTTGGAAGTAATCAAAGCAGCTCCTCAATGCTTCTTTGTGCCTTTGTAATCTCTAAGTTTGTGTCTTTTTAAGGCAGCTGTTATTCAAGTGTACTAAAAACTCATTATTGTTTTTTGATAATGCAATATGTTGGAGAGAGACATTAAAATTCTTGATAGGAAAAATCAAATTAATCTATTTATATTAAAGGGTCTTCAAAATGGAAAATAGTGGTTTGTTATTTCTTAAGTAGATTTTTCTCAAGGTTCAATGGTATCAAGAAAGAATAGTCTTTTTTTATTCAAATCAACAGCATTTTAGTATTTACTTTAGTTAGTATGCTCAGAGCTTTACAGCTGTTATTTTCATTTGACCTTCATACCAACTTGGAAGATAGGGGTTGGGTTGTTTGTTTTTCAGTCATTTCAGTTTTATCTGATAGGTAGCCATTTTATAGTTGAGCAAACCTAGGCAAACAGGTTAAATGACTTTCCCAGAGTCACACAGTTAATAATGTCTCAGACCAGATTCCTTTATGCACTCACTACACCCCCTATTCCCTCACTGTGCTAAGTACTAGAGATATAAAGACAGTCTGTGTAAAGGAATTCCTATTCTAACAAGAGTGACAACTGCAAAGAACTCTGCATATACAAAAAATATACAACATAAACTGGAAGTGATAGGAAAGTACTAACATTTGGGGGAGGGGGCTAGGATTGGCCTATCCCAAAAGGTAAGGTTTGAACTAAAACTTGAGGGAAACTCAGAAGAGCATGTAAGGAAGTGTATTCCAGGCATGGTGACAGTCCAGGGGTCAAGAGGTAGAGTGTCTTATTCCAGGGACAGTAAGGAAACCATGTAAAGAGAATGTGAAAGAATGTGTAAGGAGATGAGGAAGGTAGAAGGAACCAAGTTGCAGAACTCTTTAAAAGCCAAACAGTTTTTATAATTGATCCTACAGGTAATAGAGAGCCATTGTTTGGAAAGGGAGAAGAGGGAATCATGATCAGACCTGTACTTGAGATATTATTTTGGCAACTGAGTGGAAGATGGATTTCAATGAAAAGAGACATTAGGCAAGGTTCTAAGTTTTCTTTATAATACTTAATGTCATTTCTTAAGTTCAAGTAATTGCCTTTTAATTTGTTAACAAATGCCATTTTAGTGATTGTTTGGTTTCTATGAAAATGTGCATTTTGCTTTAAGTCATTTTCTGTGTCTATTAATAAAATTATAGTTTTATCATTTTTTTATTAATATGATTTGTGACTGCAAGGCATAACATACTACAGACTGGAATTGAAATATAAAATAATCCAAAAGATAATGGAAAAGTACATGATTAGCCTGCCTGGGTTTCAACACATGACCCCCTAAAAAAACAAAACAGCAACAGAAAAAAATTTATAAGGAAAAAGAACAAAAGATTTCATCAAAGAACTATATGAGCAAAAAGTCAAAAGAATAATCTTTGGCCTAGTGTATATATATATATATATATTCTACTGGTATCTATGAAATTGAGACATCAAGGAAAGTCCCCCCAAAGATAATGAGTATACCCTTTTATTAAAGATAAACTTGAAGAATGGCACTGAGTAGAGAGATGAATTTCAGTTAAAACATTTTCTTTTCTTTTTTTTTTTTTTTTTTTGTTTGTTTTTTTTGGGTTTTTTTTTTTTTTTTTTTTTTTTTTTTGAGGCTGGGGTTACGTGACTTGCCCAGGGTCACACAGCTAGGAAGTGTTAAGTGTCTGAGACCAGATTTGAACTCACGTCCTACTGAATTCAGGGCTGATGCTCTATCCACTGCGCCACCTAGCTGCCCCCCAGTTAAAACATTTTCAAAAAAATCCATCTCATAAGATCCTAGATTAGTTTGAATATTAGAATATAGTTTAATATGTCATTTCCCCACCATTAAACTGTTCATTCATTTCATTTCTAAATCCCATTTGATGATAATAAGTAATTGGAATGGGTTTATTAAATTTTGTGTCAATATTTTTCTTTTATTTTGTCCATTGATGTTAGGATTCTCACAAAGCTTAGTTCACAACTTTAAAGGAGTTCAAACCTTTAAAGGAGTTTACCCTTTTAAAGGAGTTTGCTCATTGGTCCTTTAAGGAGCTCCCACAAGCCCAGGGAGTACCCACAAGCCCATTCTCTGGGAGGATATAAGGAGACAAGATTCAGTTGGGAAAGTCAGTCTGGATTGAGTCAAGGAGAGGACTTCCTGGTAGAACTTCAGGGAAGCTGGAGGAGATTCAGAGCCAGGATTCAGTGGATTCGCAAGTCCAGCAGATTCACAAGTCTAAAGGAAAAGCCTGCTCATGGACTTCCGGGAGATTCACAACTAGGATTGACTTCTGGGAAACCCACAATCCCACACTCTTGGAGGCAGAGTCTGATTCATTCCCACATCCACCTTTGTGCTGACTGGGGGCTTTGGCATAGGGAGCTAAAGGTCTCTATTAAAGCCAATCAGCCCCCAGGAAAAGATTCAGGATTTTGAAGGACACAATAGAGAATCTGGACTTTAACTCCTGGATGCATTTTGGGATTATTGAACTGAACTAAAACTAAGGCTGCCTCCAGAAGCTCCCCAAGAAACCTGCCCTCACAGGGAATGATTGCGATTTAGAGAAAAGAGAACATCACATTTTGGCACCCAACATGGGGCCAAACGATTTCCAAAAATTAATAGGAGATATCCAATGGATGCGTCCAATGTTAGGCTTAACTACCAATCAACTGCAATCTCTGTATGACATTTTAAAGGGAGACAGTGCTTTAAACTCACCACGCCATCTTACAAAAGAAGGGCAAGAATCTTTGAGAGAAGTTGAACTGGCTTTATCCAATGTGGTTGAAAGAGTCACTCAAAAACCCTTGGTAATATCAGATTTTGCTACACAAGAGGCACCCACAGCAGTCAAGGAGACAGTGTGATAGAGTGGGTGAACCTCCCAGCACAACCAGAACAAAGCCTTACTCCTTACTCAGTGCTTGTGGCTAGAATTTTATTAAAGGCTATTAAGCGATCAGTACAATTATCTGGGATAAGACCTGACAAGATATACACATTCTGTACTAACCCACAAATTAATGTATGCTGTGAGAACATCCCAGAATGGCAAATTTTATTGGCCACAGCTCCAAATTTTGCACATAGGTCTCCATTAAAAATAACCTGGCTACTACATAATTGGTGATGAATTTTTGAAGAAAAGGTTTCTAAGGTTCCTCTTAAAGGACCAAAGAAAATATTTGTGCTGTATACTCTCATGATTTAACCATAAAGAGAGTAGTCAGAACTCCTTTTCAATTGATATTTATTAATGATAATTATTTGTAATTCATTTTATTTTGCCCTTATTTGTCTCATAGAAAAAACTATGTGAATTGCCTTCTTTCATAGTTTTTGAAAGTTTTTGTACATTGGAATCATTTGTTCTTTGAATGTTTAATAGAAATCATTCGTAAATAGATTTGAATATTGTTTTAATTGTTTGGGCTTTTCACATGGGATTTTACTAATGTTTAGAGTTTTTCTATTGTTTAATTTACAATATATTTTGTCAATTCACAAATTTTTCATACTCTTAGGTATTTATTGTTTTAGAGTCTCAATTTTATTGGCATATTTTTATGTGTAATATTCTTGAATAATTTTCTTTATGTTCTCACCTCACATACTCAAGTCAATCTAAGATTTCATTGATTTTGAATGTTCCCTTCAAGAAGTCATATCGTACCTCATTTATACTATCCCATCATATGCAACTTTTGTTCACATCTTGCTATGTATTCACTATGGAGACTAATGTCTGGACAATTCCTTGACCTTAAAAATATCAGTAGACACTAATATAATCCACCTATATTCTCTTAATCCTGTGCACATGACCAGTCCATCTTCTTTTTGCTCATTTTCCCCTGATGACATGCTTTATCTCTATTCTTCAGAATTCCTCATTGCTTATATGTTACAATCTTGTCACAACCATATTTTCTAAATAGTCATGGTTCAGTTTGGAATAGCAGTGCTGGAGTTAGTCTTCTCTTTCATCTCCAGCTCATCTTTCCCCTGTTCCCCATATCCCTCAAAAAGGCCTGGACTCCTCACTGAAGGACTTGACTGAAAGAACATGGGAGTCAGAAGAAGCCTTTTGGTGAAGAATGAGCTCAGAATCTTTGTTGCTATTGTTGTTGTTGTAAGACCAGGATACAGATTAAAAGAATTGTACTCCAGCACTGCTTGCTAGTCCAAATTGAGCCATGACTATTTGGAATCTTGTCAGATTTATTGACCTACTAAAGGAGTATTTTCCAGAACAAAATTTTATGGGTTTTCTGATTATTGCTGCTTTTAGAATCTGGCAAATTCATCTCCTCGCCACTTCTTTTACCCTCTCCAATCTTATTCCTTCCTGATTACATTTTAAGGTTTCCTGTTCTTTTTTAAACTTTGTTTCTTTGCTATATGTACTAATGGACTTTGTCTCCAAATAAAAACTTTTTTATTGTCTTTTGAATGAGTATTAATTAGCTTAAAGAAGAGAAACACACAGTGGGGAATTCATAGACCAATAGCCAACCTTAAGTCTATATCAGCAAAAATAATAGATACATGTATATATACATGTATATACATGCATCTATATAGAGAGTGTGTATATGTATGTACATGTGTGTATGTATATGTGCATATATATATATCATATATACTTACATATATCTCCCCTATAGAACGTAAGCCCCTCCAAGGCAGGGAGTTTCATTTCTGTTTTTATTTTCTAGACCTTGCACAGGGTCTGGCATATTACAGGCCCTTAACAAACACTTGTAAGTTGATTGCCAAAATTGCTTTGCTTCTGAGTATTTTTAATTGAGGGAAAGCCTTTGTTGCTTTGAAGGTTCCCTGGAATAGTCAATGGGGATCCATACTAACACTGCTATCATTCTTATGTCTCATCTGAGTCTAATATCCACCCCTCCCCTGCTTCCTGAAGACAATTATAGATCTCTCCAGTATGTATGCAGATCTGATAACTTTGTACAGCTTTTCCATAAGATCCTTTATTCCCTGTTCCTCCCACTCTACCACACTTTGCAATTTCTTGGTAATATTCTTAATAAATTCCCTACTCAGTTCTTTTCCCACTCTACTGAACTGAAAATTTCAGGTCATACCCACCCCAGCCTTCCCATTTCTTTTTCTTTTCTTTTTTTTTTTTCCTTAGTGTTTTAGAGGAAGAGAGGGAAGAGAAGGGAACATATATTTATTAAGTGTCTACTACTAGCCAAACATATAATAAGGCTAGGTGGCAAAGTAGATAGTGTGTCAGGCCTGGAGTTAGGAAGACTCTTCTTATTGAGTTCAAATCTGGCCTCAGATAATGAGTATATGACCCTGGGCAAATCAGTTAAGCCCATTTGCCTCCTTTCCTCTTCTGTAAAAAAATGAGCTAGAAAAAGAAATGCCAAACCATTCTAATATCTTTACCCAAAAAAAAAAAAAAAAAAAATCCCAAATGGACAAAGAGTCAGACATGACTAAAAAACTCAACAATAAAATATCATGCCAGGTACTTTGTTATATACTTTACAAATATTATTTCATTTAAGCGTCACAACAATCCTACAAGTCTAAGTGTTTTTATTATACTCATTTTATAGTTAAGGAAACTGAATCAGAGGTTAAGTGACTTGTCCAGAATCATACAAGTAGTACATGTTTCAAAGTCATATTAAAACTCAGGTCTACTTGACTCCAGTGACAATGTCCCCTGTCACCTAGCTCTCACTGTTTATAGTTTTAAGTGATTTTTGCAATTGAATTACTTAGAGATCTGGTCCTAGGTTAACTAAGAATAAAAGAATTTTTTTTTTTTTTTAAAGCACTTATTATGTGTGACCCTGAGCAAATCATTTAACCCCAATTGCCTCAGGGGAAAAAACAAACAAACATTTGTTAAACATTTCCTATTGCTAAATTCTGGAGATAATAGCTAGAAAACCAAGATAGTTCTCCAAGAATTCTATAATATGGGAGACAACATAAAAGGAACTTTTAGCTATAAATCATATTAAAATTCAATGGTTCTTAAAGCATTTATTTATTTATTTGTTTGTTTGTTTATTTGTTTATTTTTTGAGGCTGGGGTTAAGTGACTTGCCCAGGGTCACACAGCTAGGAAGTGTTAAGTGTCTGAGACCAGATTTGAACTCCGGTCCTCCTGAATTCAAGGCTGGTGCTCTATCCACTGGGCCACCTAGCTGCCCCTGTTCTTAAAGTATTTAATTAGGTTAATCCCTATATTTAGTAAATTTGTATCTAAAAGGTGCCAATCAGCTTTTCTTACTCATAAAATGGTTTCCTAATTCTGGAAAGAATCAAAAACATTTTTATTGTCATATATTATTCCTAGTTTAGTCTGATAGAAGATTATTGGGTGAAATCACACTTCATAACTTCTTACAAGTCATCAAACTTTCTGTTTTTATTCATGATGAATCAATAATCTCATGCAATTTAAATTGGGTTACCATGATAAGTGATTCTTTATTAGTCTACTGTAAGATTCCCGAAGTTCTTTAGTTTTAAAATTCTGAGTGAGTTGAACTAGAGAATGTCCCAAGAATTTTCCTGAGCTGTACTCTATTCCTTGATCTTGCTAGTTCAAAGACATTTTTTTCTTGCAATTTTTCAATAATCCAAAGATTCTATGATTATTTTTCCATTCTCATCTTTTAGCTTCATGTGTAAATAATAAAATCTGAAAGAGATAGCTAAGACTGAATGATAGTCAGGAGATCTAAGACCTACTCAGCAATTCCTTTGTTGTTGCTATAGTGTCTGCTGGCACAAATTCTAACTCCACTCTCTCCTACCCCACCATTCTGTAGCAAAAGACTATCATTAAATAGATGATTAGACATCAATTCTAAAGTTTTCCTCCATCCTGTCCCCCCCCCCAAAAAAAAATGTGTGTGTGTGTGTGTGTGTGTGTGTGTGTGTGTGTGTGTGTGTGTGTGAAGAATATGGAGATGCAGGAAAACAGAAGATTATTCAACCAGAAAATTAAGGAACAGAGAAATAAGATGGCATATTAGTGTGTAGCAAACATCTTGAGTAACAATGGGGTCTAGTATCTAGTAAGGGCCAGTTTTGCCCTCTTTCCAATCCCAGAGTCACTTAGAAAAGGAATTATAGCTAGTGAAAAATGAATTCCTTGCAAAGGAGAAGGCTGAGACAACTTTGAGGTGCAGCTTTCAGAGGTTCCCCCATCAAAAGGGAGCATCAGAAAGTCAACAATCGCTAATATAAGGGGAGGAGGACACTAAAATTATCAAAGATCATAGAAGAAAGAAAACAAAGTTTTAAAGCTCTTGAATACAAGTAGATAAGTCAACAAAGATACTCATAACATAGGGGAAATGATCTGCAGGTCATCTAAAGAAGTCTAAATGAATCAATACCTAATAAAACAAGAGGACTCCAAATTCCCAAGAGAACATAGAAAACCACAGTAGGATGTTCCCAAATACCGCAAGAGAGAAAAATGAATTTTGAAAGCAAAATTTGTGTGCTACATAATAAGAATGACTGGCAGAATAGAAAGAAAGCAAAAAATTTTTGAGAATTCAAATTATTGAAGTGAAAGAATGTCTTGAAGAACAAAAGAAAACAATCCAGCAATGTTAAAAGAACATACAATCTCTCTACAAGTAAAACTTATTGGTCTCAAAGATAGGATCATTGAGACAACTTAAGAATCATAGAAGATAACAAATGAAATAACCTGAGCACCCTAATGAAAGAAATAATACAAGGAAGGTATCCAGAACTTCTAAATGCAGAAAATAAAATCAAGAGAATTCACAGATTGCTTGCTTATTAGGTGGTTTAGGGAGAAACATACAGAAAATGTGAGTGCTAAGTGCTTAAAAAAATTGGTCAGAATACATTTCCTATGTCATCAGGATGTTTGTTCTGAGAAAACATAAACCATAATTTGAGTTTGTAACTACTTTCTGCCATCAGAGTAATAATATGTCCAAAGATAGCTATAAATTCTTGTTCTTCCAATAGTCATTAACCTGAATTTTTATTTTACTAGCATCTTGCCATTTGTGAATTCATATGCTCCATATTTGCATAAAAAGTGTTTTTCAAAGTGCTTAAAATTCCTAAAAACCATAAATGTTGATTTTCTTCCTCTTTTTTTGATGCCAACTCTAACCAGAGGGCTTTTCATCTGAAAGAAGTTTGTACTGTGGGTTGGTGACGATTAAAATGCAATAGCTTAATCTTTTCAAGCTATGAATGGAAATAATTGAAGTATAAGCCATTTAATGTTTTTGTACACACTTATTTGAATGTGTCTGTAGTCTCTGGTGAAGAGACTGACTACACGTGGATAGAATAATATTTCACTGTTTTATTTGAAGCAGAGTAATCTAATGGAAAAGCCTGAATTGGGTACCCAAAGTTCCAGGTTTACATTGTGGATTTGCCACGAACTCTGGATTATGTTTCTATGTGTTAAGTATTATTTCTTGTGTGAATGACAGTGATACTATCTATATCATTTCAGTTGATGTCCTTTAGTGTGTTTTCATTAACTTCACAGTACAAAGAGGGTAAGAATTGTGTTGCATTGCTGACAAAAATTCTCTTCCTAAGTGGATTATTTCATTTTAGTCTACTATTTCTCTCAAATTTTGTGATATGCTATAGATGCAGCCTGTTTTTTTTTTCAATAAATATTCAATAAATAAATAAATTCTACTTATCTTGCCCAGGCTCATAAGTCTAGTTCCTCTACTAATTTCCATAGGAATTTTGATCTGAGCTTCTTGATCTGTTGCTTTGCAGTGTTTCACTATATCGATGTTGAATGTGGTGCAGACTCTTGATTGGCATAGTCCATAGTACCTCAACTCTCAAGTTTACCTTTACAGGTAGCTGGAGATGACAGGCATTTTCTGCCATAGCAAGCTTATGATTTACTTTTTTTTTTTTTTAATAAATTCTACATTTATTCCTTTTTTATTCTTTATTTCTTAATTCAATTGTTTGGTTTTTTTTTTTTTTTCCCCTGTAACCTTTTCATAACTGAGTAATGGACTTGAGAACTTGGTAAATTACTATTAGATAAACCTAAAGCCAATATTCTTCTTAGTTCAGTTCTAATTCTCATTGAATAGTAAACCAAAGAGAATTTACTTTTCTCTAACACAGCAGGGATATGTAACAATGAGACTGTGGCACTTGGTTACTCTATACGCAGCCTCCCTCATTTCTATATGGACATATTTCTGCTGAACATGGAAAGAAAATATGGTAAATCACATGGTCTTCAGAAATCTACCAAATTAGAGGGAGCCCAAACTACACCAGTAAAACTTTTTATTAAAGCCCTTAGATGAACAGGAAACTTTATCAGGGAAACAGGTGCCAGTCAGGTCCTGAGACTGTTTTAACTCCTTTTAGAAAACTCCTTTTACTAGAGGCAAAGAAGAGGCATGTGGTGAGGCTCATAGATATGAGACCTAACACACATAATTTACTATGAACTTCCCTATTCCCAGGAATCTTAGCTGTTTTTTTAAACTAAAAATCAGATATTAGAACAGACTATAATTATTATACAGAGAGAGACAGAGAGAGAGAGACAATGACAGAGAGAGAAGGAGAGACAAAGACAGAGAAAGAAGGAGAGAGACAGAGAGAGAGAAGGAGAGGAAGAGAGGGAGAGAGAGAAACAGAGACAGAGAGACAGACAATGAATAGGTCTGAGACCTTGGCCAGGTTGTATCTGCCTCAGTTGCCTCAACTATAATATGGTTATAAAAATAGCAACTACCTCACAGGGTTGTAATGGAAATCAAATGAGGTGATATTTGTAAAGCATTTAGCACAGTGCCTGTAACATAGTAAGTGTTACATAAATGTTTATTTCCTTTCCAACCTTTTCCTTCTGTTTAAAATATATCACTTTAAAAAAAAATTGACCTCCTAAATATGTCATTAACCTGAGAAGAAAAAATATACTGTTTTGATTCATTTATTTTTCTTACTGACCTCTCAATAGAGGATGCATTTTAGTTGTATTTTCACTAATATTAATGAGTTTCCCTAAGTGTATCTACATTCTAACTAGTCTCACTTATTGTCAGTAGGACATATTTCTAATATAGATGACCATTGAATATTTGAAATACCATTTATAACTGGGAAACAATTTATTTGTAAAGCTAAGTGGTCTGTAGTCAGTAAGCCTTCATACTCTTGATGTTGGCAAGATATTTTCTTTGGTGGTCTTAAAAGTTCTTAATTCAAGTTATTTCACTCATATTACATAATTTATTATCCTGTTCACCCTCTCCCCTTCAAAATGAGATTTTGTTTCATGATTATAGCACAGACCTTCTTCTGGCTATAGTCTTTGTGATTCAGTAACAAATGGCCCAGTTCTATGTGGCATAGATTAATCTCTAATGCACTTTCCTGTATTGATGACTGTCTATTTTCAAATCATTCAGAAATCTTAACAGTTTTTAAACATTCCTAACATAGTATTCACTATATTCAATATTACTTTTGTTTTATTAAAGTACTTTGGCATTAACTCTTCTCTAGGATTTCTATGTAAAGTTATATTTAAAAATCGCTATTTTTATGTAGTTCAATTATATGCACGAGAATACATGGGTACATGCATATACATATATATATACACATGTCATTTATAAGTTCACATGTCATATACATATGTATGTATTCCTGGAGAAAGAAGATACACATAACCATATTTAAAAGTTTATTTTTGTTGTTTTTTTGAAGAGAGTATGAGTGGGTAATTTTAGTTTCATTTTTTTTTTTTTTTAATATTGGTCTCCATTATTTTATTTTGGTAGTCCATTATTATTATGTCCATTTTCAGGAATATTATGTTTAATCAGGTAAAGAAGTCACTTTTGCCTAAGAATACAATTTTATTTCAGAAGCCAAGAAGCATCTCTTTTTTTTTTTTTCCCCTGAGGCTAGGGTTAAGTGACTTGCCCAAGGTCACACAGCTAGGAAGTGTTAAGTGTCTGAGACTAGATTTGAACTCAGGTCCTCCTAAATTCAGGGCTGGTGCTCTATCCACTGCGCCACCTAGCTGCCCCCAAGAAGCATCTCTTAGTGTTGTTATAATACTACTAAAAGAAATTTAATCTTATTAGGAGTTTTTACCAACAGTATTTTAGAATTTATGAGCTTAAAGTTATTAGTTATTTGATGGTTTAAATAATATTTAACTTTCCTACATCTCTGAGAATGTCATGGTATTTTATAATTATTTTAATTATCTTAATTGGATATATAAAAAAAAAAACTAGATAAAAATTACAGTTTTCTAAACAAGTTTAATGTGATTTTTTTTTCCCAAATGCACCAGGATTACACATAAACCCTAACTTCCATTTTAAAAACATAAAGATCAATGTAGTTTTAATATTCTAATGAATCAGGCCATTATTTTAAGATTAGACATTCTCTTGATAAAAATGCCATTATGTTATCTTTATGCTGACCTAGTAAATGAAGCTACCAAAATGGTTTTGGAATTCAGTTATCCTTGAACATAACAAAATATCAACTTTGACCATAAACTTTCCTAATTTTTTATAGTTATATTATAGAGTTCTATTTTTTCCTGTAAAACAAATCTACTATAATTGTTATTAGCCATAAGGAAAAATTTTCATGTGACTTAAATTTTTATTAAAAGGTTGAATAGCAAAATCTTTTTTTTTTTTTTTTCTGGCCATATTCCATATGAAAATATGTAGTTTCAGATTTAATGCCAGTTAAGTATGTTCAAGTGGAGTTTTCTTATGCAGGAGTTTCTATACCAGTAACATCATCAGTACACTTCCTATTTATTCTGTTTTGCCAGCTGATTATACAAAGCTATATAAGCTAAATTGATGACAGTATATAGGTTGAAGAAAACCCTCAGAGGATGAAAAATATTAAAAGTAAGTTATACTAAAGATAATGAAAGAGAAAGTAAAAGTAATAGAATATACTTCAAGCATTATCTAGATATTCAAATATGTTACATAATTTTATCATTTACGAATCACAATAAGACAAACATTATTTTAGATTAACTCAGAAGTTTTCACTATTTATATATCTTCACACCACAGTTGTTAATCTGAATGTACAGATGAGGAATCTCAAAAACAAAAATCTTAAATTTAGTTTTATGCAAAGTATTTTTCAGTTGTGCTTCCTTTAGTAATATGTTAACAGTGAAGGAGGAAGGTTACAATTGGTGTTTCCACTTAGAGGCAACGTGGCATAGTGGAAAAAATGATAGAATTAGGAAATGACTTCTGGTTCTAATTAACTGTTTGGTTCCGGACTAATCGCCTGTCATGTCTAAACTTTATTTTATTTGTTCCTTTACATATATTTCCTCTCTCCTGTCTCATTACTGCCTAGCAAAATGGCATTACTTATCCTTAAATCTTGTTTATTTGCTATCTATACTTTCATATTATACGGTTTCCAGATAATAGTAAGATTATTTTCTTTGTGTTTTGAGAGTGTTTCTGCTGTAAATTTTTGAGCAGGGTGGAACTTCTAGACAAATAGCCCTAGAATGAACCCTAGACTATATTGAAGTCTCTCATGTCTTCTCTTCTCTCCTCTCCTCTTCCTCTTCCTCTTCCTCTTCCTCTTCCTCTTCCTCTTCCTCTTTCTCTTCTCTTCTCTCTCAGTGAGAGCAAGCGTTATTATCCTTTGTAGATGAGAGAACCAATCTGTCTCATGTCACCTGGTTAAAGGCAGATCTTATATTCTGTTCTTTTGATTTGAAGATCAATATTATTTTCACAACACTGTGCTACCTTCTTGTTTTTTGTATTATCCTAAAGGTTTTATCTGCCTTAAACTTTAATATGGCATTTTCATATTTGAGTTTTTAATAAATAATAGTTTAAAACAGAAAATTTTCAGTGTTACATGAAAGGAAAATTTATTGTACACTATGGTGTATCTATATATAATTTTTGTCCTTTTTAATTGAATATTGAGTCATGAAAAATAAGGGTAGATTTGCTTCTGAAAAGTTTCTACCATAAGACTAAACCTATTAAGATTTTTTTCAATTTGTTGGCTATGAATCCATTCATGTCTTTAATAACCATAAAAAGTTTTTCTTCTTTTGTTGAATGTGTATATCATATTAACTATCAAAATTTGCAATTATAATTTTTTTCCAGATTTGTTCCTAACTACAATATCAAGTTCTGGTACCTTTCAGTTTGAAATATGGGAAAATAAGGTAAGAAATGTTTTGGGCATTTTAAAACCATGACTTGCAGCAAAATCATATAACTTAGCAAAATATAATCAAAGTTATCATCCTTGTATAGATTTCAGAAATAAACAGAACAGACATTAAGAGCCTGTAGTTGCATTGTTGCATTCAAACTGCTGAAAGAAATGATTCACTCAGCATCAATTCCTCTGCAGGTTTTTTAGCACAACTGCCAATTAAACCAATCAGTCTACCCTAATGTGCATGTTAACAGGGTTCCTGCAGTGTTGTCAGCTGTTCTAAGAGGTTACTGTCATTTAATTTGTCAGCGTGATGGTTTATGAAGAAAAATCTTTTTAAGGGACTAATTTCTCCTTCTTGCCTCTAGGCTTATATATTTTTAGTTTGGTTTAAACATGACTAAAAGAAATTAGATTTAGATATGAGCTTACTGCCAAGTTGACTAGATTGAATTGTTTCTCTCAGTAAGATGTATTTCTGAACTTTACCTTAAATAAATAGCTCAAATTGGTATATTTGTGCATGTGATTTTTAGATTTTCTAAGAATAATAAATCAGAGGCAAATTGAAATATTTTTTTGTTTTTGTTTTTGCTGAGCCATTGGGGTTAAGTGACTTGCCCAGGATCACACATCTAGGCCATTATTTTAAGATTAGACATTCTCTCAAGTGTTAAGAGTATGAGATCAGATTTGAACTCAGCTCCTCTTGACTTCAGGGTTGATGCTCTATCCACAGTGCCACCTTCGTACCCCTAAACTGAAATCTTTAAAGTAGAAACAAGATGTCTTAATTTCCTAAATTTCAATTATTTTCAACTTAAGTAATCTCTTATTTGGTCTAAATCAGTTCCATGGTCCCTATTGTTTTACTAATTGAGAAACTAAAAGATGGACAATAAGATTTATCAGAAATATATAAATAATGGGATGGAGAAAGGGGGGAAAATTTGGAACAAAAGGTTTGGCAAAAGTTAATGTTGAAAAATTATTCTTGAATAAGTTTTGAAAATAAAAAACTTTAGTAAAAAAAAAAAAGTCACATCAACCCTCCCACATTTTTACAATATATACGTTTTTATATTAAATATTTATTGATATGATAATTTTTAAGAAATTTTACAAATAATGTCAGAGAGTTTTTAGGAACTTGGCAATTATAAACATTTCTCTCATCAACTGAATACACTAATGTGAGGAGACATCCGTTGGAAACCAATTTTTTTTTTTTTTTATAACCCAGGATTTAATCTTTTTATCCAAATGGAAAGAGAAATTAACATGTTGAACTGAATGATCCTTCTAGGAATAAACATGAGAAAATGAAATCTTTGAATGTGAAATACAGTGATACTAGACTTCATTTTTATGTCCATTCATTCATAAAACATGTATTAAGCACCTATTTACTATGTATGTAAAGATAGAGATGATGTCTAAATTATTATGCTGAGGAAGATAAAATTCCAATTAAATAATAAATTTTTTCATGGACTTTATGATTCGCCTCTGAAATATAAATAAAAACATGTTCTTTATATGATTTCAATGTTCACAATTTTAATTTTTTTATTATATAACAATAGAATTTTAAAAAGTTATTTCATATGGATTGCATAATTTAACTCCTGGGGTAGTAAAAATGCAAGAAATAAAGATAATTATAATTTTTAAAATTCTTCAAGTACTCATTTATCAAACAAAATCACTTATGCGATGAGTAAATTTATGTCCCCTTTATAATAAATTATTATAATAGCTAGCTTATATATAGAATCATAATTATCATTCCTGACCTCCCAGATCAGTATAATCATACATTTCTATTATGTTCATTTATATTTTCATATAACAAGATTGTATCCTTTTTCTTTCAATTTCATCTCTTCTTCATCTTATTTTGTGACATGTTATCATTATGTTCTCAAATTCAAAGCCAAAGCCCCTTTCTCTGATCCAATTTCTACCCAGAACATTAATACTATATTCCTAGTATGGAACTCCAAAGTTAGTATATCCCAAACTGAATTCATTCTTTCCCAGAAAACCTTTCTCTTCCTCTGATTTAATCTTCTTTTAATAGTATATTTATGTTTTCAGACACCTAGTCTCATAAACTTGTAGTCATCTTCCTTCCATTGCTCACCCCATGTATCTATTCATTTGCTAAGTCCTGTTGCTCTTCTTTCTCAGCTAAAAACCATTTTTTAATTGAGAAAATTGAAACTACCTACTGTGGAATCTCTCCTCTTCTTTTCACATCTCAAAATGCTTTGGCATCATTCTCTCCTTCTCTCTCCCCTCTCTCTCTCTCTCCCTCTCTCTCTCTCCTTCTCTCTCTCCCTC